>NC_133549.1:68549131-68853893 GCF_048773025.1 Camelus bactrianus
AAAAATAAGAACATAACAACAGATGCTAATACTTAATGATCACAATATAGAATCAAGGAAAACACCTCCAGGATAATTTCTCTCATTCTCTCAAACTAAACAGACTTTGTATACAAGTGTCCCTTCTTAACGGAATTCTTAGAATTTTTCAGAAAACAATCCATGGTTGAAAATCATGAGAAATTACTAGGGAAACAGAGCTAGGTACTGAGGTTAAAAATCTTACAAATACATATTCAGCAAAACAGAAAATAGGCCTCTGAAAATTAGTGATTAATACTTTACAAGCTTCCATTTCTATTATTTATTCCTTGGAAACTTTACAAAAGCTTCTTGTTAAAATTTTGGGAGGAGATGCTAATAGAGTCCGTTTCTTTCACTGCTTGGACATGCATAACAAGATATATTATTCTTCTATTTGGTGCTTCGTATCAATGTTCAATGCCTTTTTATTTTATAGTTGCTGACTACTAATTCTCGGGTCTTACTGTAGTTCCAAAATCAAAGTAACTCTGATGCCTGAATGGAAAACATCTAGAGAGGTTAACTTCTGTTTAACTCACTCTGCATAGATGAGTGACAAATGCCTGAATGCACCTACAGTATACCTTAAGTCCTATTCCTAACACAAAAGAAGTTACACATACTTTTAACTCTGACCACAATCTACTCCGGCCAGGGCCAGTTAGTCCATAGCAGAACACCCAAAACCAGCTTTAGCAGCCCCTCCCCTGCTACTTTATAGCTCTGAGGCCCAGCTATACTTCACCTCCACTTCTTCCCTCCCACAGCTCTTCTACAAAAGAGGTTCCATTTTCCTTTACCCTAGTCTCCCTCTTTTTTTTCTAGTCTTCAATTCTCTTTTTCTAATGCCAGATCCAAGGTTGTCTAGATGAGGAAAAGGTATGCAAAATAAAACCACAAATACTAGAATAGGGGAAAATGAATTCATGGTTGCAGAGGATGTGAATGTAGATACAGGTTTCCACTCAGCACTTATTCAGATTTAACATCAAGTCAGATATTAGTAATATGTTTGTATATTGTAGTTTTTCATGTCCTATTTTTCCTGTGAAACATTTATCACACTTTTGATTTTCCCATAGTCCACTGGGCATGTTACAAATGCTTTTAAAATTAAATTGAATGGAATAACTAAGGGAATTACTACCAACCAGAAACTATTTTATTTCAACTCTAGATGTTGAAAATATTTCTAATATATCGGTAATATGCAATTCAACTGATTTGTTTCCTTCCATTACCTCAAAGTCAGATTGACCAATTATCATAGATGAAGGAATATATCAGTCAGAAAACAATCTGGGTCCAAATCCTACTTTTGCCACATACTGTATTCTTGGGCAAAATACTTGACTTCTTGAAGCCTCAATTTATTTGTAAAATGGGAATGATATAAAACAACTTCACAGAATTACTTTAAAGATCAAATTATACCATATATTAAACAACACTTTATAAACTGCAAAGTGCTTTAGTTGTTAGCATGTTGTTTAAAAATCTTTTTAGAGCCCAATTCAATCCCCTAGAAAATTCTCTTAGGGGGAAGGAAAAGTTACTGATGTAAGGTTTTATTGTCACCTGTTTCTTTTCCTTCAACAAAACAAAATACTCAGAAAGAAACCTGGTTAAAGTTTTACTGTACAGGTGGATAAAATAAGCCACTAAATTACAGCCTTCTCTTCACACTACTTATATTGGAGAAACAGCTCAAATGACCAACAAGAAAGGCTGAGTATATCAACTTGATATAATATCACTGTTTAAATGAAAAATATGTACACCACCAAAATATGGACACATTAATATAAAACATTAAGCAAGAAGGGGAAGAAGTCCAAGATAGCACTCATTCACTGATGACAGCTATGTAAGAAGCATGAATCTCCATACTGTATTTTTTGCCAAAGAGCAGCCAAATATACTAATAGTCAAATGGATCATCCAAAGCAACAACAAGAAAAGGAATGTTTTTCATTATAGCAAGTTCAAAAACTGCTGGAGTAACCTTAATGAATTCTTTTGAATTTCATTAGTTTTTACTGAGATACAATATTTGGCTAGAAGAAACCTAATGAGAGGATAGCTTTAATTTATACAAATAAATTTCACTGAATAGAAACATGAATGAAGCTTTAACTAGTTTAAGAAGTATACATACACACTTTATTTGGCTTGTCTCTTAATATATATATTATACAGATATACCATTATGATATAATTATAAAATTCAAGATCTCACTATAAGAAGAGCAATAAAGTTTAATGCCAAAGGCTTGTGCAATTTATTTTTCTTTATCTTCAAGTATTATCTACTTTCAGAGTAGAACCAAAAATACATTACAATATATGGGAGGTGGGGTACGGGCAGAGGCCAATGTGACGTATGATTGCCTAGGCAATTTAGCAATTCAACAATTCTCCAACCAACTTATTAACTTTTGTTAAAACTCTTTTAGCAAAAGTTTATTAGGGTCATCTTTATAGTCAAGTCCAGTCAGACTTACAGGCCCAGTTCAATTTTCAGAAATATTCAAGAGTTCCTGCCCCAAGATAACTGAATGCTTTTAAGGATTTACTTCATACCTCTTACTTTTTAGGTATTATAGGGTTAAGGTTTTAGAGTTTATAGATGCATCTGTGATGGAGGGAGAGAGTATCTGTAAATGGTAACTAAAATTCTATGCAGATGTGTGTACTTGCATTTTCAGACCCAGGGTCCACATCTTCCATCAGATCCTCAATGGATTTCAGTACCTTAAATAGGTTGAGAACTGCTACCATGTATCTCACACAGTACACTTTTCAAATCTAAGAGATGTAATTATATTCCAGTTAATAACTGCTAAGTAAAATAAGGCATTCCTTCCACAGAAGTGAAGGCTCACAAGATTTATGGCTGCATCCCTGGAATAAAGGCAGGAGTCTGAACACACATGCCCTATGAAAGACACTGCTTGTCAGCATGCAACCCACTCTGCAGTATTAGAAAAGGTGAACATCTCTTCACGAAAAAGTCAAGATTCACCTGCAACAACCTGGGCTTCCCTGGTAATAAAAACTTTTTTTCGTGAGTCTTTTACACTCTATAAATTTTTCTGCAATAATTCAAAGTTGTGTGGGGGGAGGGTACAGCACAGTGGCAGAGTGCATGCTTAGCACACATGTGGTCCCAGTTTAATCCCCAGTACCTTCATTAATAAATAAATAAATAAACCCAATCACCCCCCCCCAAAAAAAGCTGTATATATTTTTCATGGTTTTTTTTATTACTTTAGTTACCAGGATATAAAATGGCCAATACAATTATCCACTTACCAAAGTTCTTGGCTTTCAGTACTTCAAAATAAAACTTATATTAAAGATGCCAAAGGAATAGTATTATTCACCTAAACACACCAAGTAGTCCTTTTCCTAGTAATTACGTTAAATCTATAAGAAGCATTTGCCATTAGCTATCTAAAATACGGGCAGGACTTAAAGCATAATATTCCAAAACCAAAACCGACATGGCTTTTAAAGGTAAGTGATAGAACCTGTGCTTCCCACACAAAGAAAAAGGTAAAATTTGAAGCTCACAGTTCACTCAGAAATTACATTCACAGGCTAAAAGTCAAAGTTAAAGAAAAATCACTGAATATCTATTTAAAATTTAAATCAAGGCAAAAATATATTCAAGGTTGTTCACTTTGAGCTTCTTGAATATTTCCTGTTTAAGATACTCATTTTTTCCATACATAACTGACCAGAAAAATACCTTTAAAATGTTTTCTAAATTAAATCCCAATGCTCCTGCTATGTGGACTGAATATTTCATCTGATTATTTTAGGAAAAGACTAGCCTCATTCATAAGCTGCATCTAAATCTAAAAGGGGAAATACGTTTCTTCCCAGAACCTATAAAAAAAAAAGAGCCAAAAGTTGATGAAAGAACACTGCTGCCACGTCCTTTTCCCTTCCCCCACTCAGTAGTGGCTACTTCATTCCTTTAGAGTGCATTCCAAGGGAAAGTCCGAGAGCCACGGCTCTTGAAGAAACCAGAAACAGTTAAGTTGAAACTGGCAAGCCTCTTCGGCCTTTCCAATCAATTCCTAAAAGGAGATCTAGCTGCTGCTTCATCTCTTTCTTAAAGCAAACAGTGCAAAATTCCATGAGTCTTCTCCAGTCTACCTACTCCAGTCTATCTGCAGTGCCTAAGATGTTAGTGTGTAAAAACTTAATTTATTTAATACATTCGGTTATTTAGAAGCAGTCCATCACTCATGGTACCATCCTTCCTCCCCCTTAAAACACACATCTGGGGGCCATCCATGTAACTCAACTCAAAGTTCCCACACAACCATAGAATTCGATTTACTGATGTGGACTTTTAAAAGTAGCAAACTCTGCTGAGAGAAAGAGAGGGGGAGGGGGAGAAGCTCATGTGCCTTTAAAAAATTTATGTGGCATCAGAAGGAAGGAAGAAGCCTAGCTTCCCCGTTGACTAGTGGAGCTGACAGCCGACTTCCTCTATCCAGCCGCCCGAAACTCGCCGCCCGGGGCTACGTCTAGCTGCTCGGGCAGCACCACTGCGCGCAACAGATGAGTTTAACCTGAACTTCCCGGGGCAGGTCCGCTTCCCAGACTTGACGACTCTTCGCCAGGGTAAAAACGCCCTAGTGCCTCAGCGTCAGCTCTTAGCTTTAAAGTCCGCTCTCCACTGCCACATGCTCACCATCTGCCGCTGTGGAGGCCGAAAACCCTAGCGTACCCCTCAGCTTTGTAGGGAGGACCAGGTAGCAGAGGCGCTCGGAAAAATCAACAGGGTGATCCCACCCCGGGAAGGAATATTCAGGAAAGTCCTGGTCCTCAGGGCGGAGACAGAGGCTGCCGCAGCCCCAACAGTCGGGAACGCCAACCAGGGAGGAGGTGGGAAGGGGAGCACGGCGGAGGGCAGAAGGGGGTCTCGGGCAGCGAAGGGGAGCGAGGCGGAGGGCGAGGGGCCGCGTCTCCAGAGGAGAACGTACTGAGGTTGAGCAGTAAACTGGGGAACCCCCCGCCCCCGAGCCGTCCCACCAGAGGGGACAGGGACCAGACCACCAGGACCATCGGAGAAAGGCCACGGCTGCCCAAGGATTTTAGCCTCAGTCCCCAAGGTCGAGGAAGCGTCTCACCTGGGAAGTGGGACGGGAGGGCGGCGCGTTCTGCAGTCTCGGGTCGGTAGCCTTCACTCGAGCCGGCTACCTACTCCCCTAAGCCCGCTGGCGGCGCGACTGGGCAGCAGAGGGAGCCAGTTAGCCCTTTTATATCCTTAGGCCGCGACGGCAGTGCCGAGGAGGAGGCGACTGCAGCCCTCGCTACGTGAGCTCGATCACACCAGCGCCCCAGGGACTGCGCAGGCGCCCAGCCCTCTCCGCCCCAACCCGCGGCCCACGCCCGGCCTCCACACCAGCCCGTGGAGCCCGAGGCCGAGAGGAGGGGCCGGCGTGCGGGCCTGTGATGGAACGCGCCTGCGCAGGGTTCTCACCACGCCGCTGTTACCGTGGTTACCTCGGGTTTGCCACGCTCCTTTCGACAGGTTGTTTAGCGAGCGCCTGAATTTCAGGATCAGCCTCAGTCAGGGCTGAGCGAAGAAACCACCAGCGAGGAAATATCTTAATATGAGAGAGGGAACATACGAACGTAGAAAATAAAGCAGAAAAGAAGCATCGGGTGGAAAAAACACAGTACATACTGTCTTGATTATCTCAGCTGTGTTGGCCCTGAGGCTTTTTGTTCTGAGAACCTTCCTCTGTTACCTACACTCATTTTACATGAATCTCCGTCTCCCATCTTTATACTTTATCAGTAGGTAATGGACTCCGCGCTCCGGAGATTTTCTGAGTTCAATTCCCGGCTCAGTCCCTTAAAACTTTGGACATTAACATCTCTGCATATCAGTTTCCCCAACTGCAAAATGAGAACGATGATACATACCTCGTAGGATTATCGTGCGAATTAAATGAGATAATGTATGTAAAGCACTTAACATATGCCTAGCACACAGAAAGGGCTTGGTTAAGTATTAGACTGTGTTGAAGCATATAAGGCAGCCAGTGCTGTATTTGGTCTTAATCTAACATTTGCCTTAAGTCATTATAATCCTGAAAGAAGAAAGCGTTACTATCAGGGAGCAGACAATGAAGGAGATATTTGTCCCTTGTGACTGAAAGGGAAGAAAGATTCCTCTAAGATCTGTTAGTCATTAAAAATTGCTGTTTCTAAAATTTACAATGAATGCCAAAAAGCATAGCAATAATTAACATTTCACTCTTATCTAGGAAGTGGGGTTGATTACACAAACACAGAAATAGAGGGGATACTTTGGGAAACTTAGGCAACCAGAATATCACTATATAGTGATTAAATATAATACTGCTAATCAGCACTTCTCAGAGTGTTTTCAGGGGGTTCAGAGGGCAAAATTATTTCACACTAAAACTTTATTTGCCCTGTTCACTCTAACGAAAGTACAGTGGGGTTTTCCAGAAACATGTCCTGCACTATTGCAAGAGATTGCATACAGAGGCAGATATGAGAATCTTCTATTAGACCAGCTACTAAAGAGATTTGCAGAAATGTAAAATAATGCCACTCTTCTCACTAATTATTTTTTTTTTTGCTCTGGAAAAGTTACTTTTCATTTAAAAATATGTTATTTATGATAACATGTAACAGATTTATTGTTGTTTTAAAATGAATAAACAAATATTTTACATGCCTGTTTTAACTTTTTAATTTTATTTTTTGAAGTGTAGTTAATTTACAATGTTAGTTTCAGGTGTACAGCAAAGCAATTCAGTTATACATATATTTTAACTCTCGATACAGTAAATCTTGATAGATATGATTCACATAAAAGCTTTTTGGAGTCCTCAGCGCTTTTTTTAGGAGTGTGAAATAGTTATGAGACCAAAGAATTTGAGAACCAGTAGTCTAAACATAGCAGGGAGCCCTTTGACACAACAGGCAAGGAACTCTTCCTCAAATCTTCATCTCAGGTGGAGCTATAATCGATGCATCTGCTGGCCCTATATAGAGCTGACTCTGAAAACTGCAATTACCCTGTGAATAAAATGGCTCCAGACCTTGAGGCAGGGGGCTTCATTTGCACTAGCCTATTCCAAGACCCTGGCGGGGCCCTAGCAATATGCTCCCATGGTCATATGCTTTTGTGAAATATGTAAAAGTTAACATCTTAACTGCAATCTTTAGGCTGCTAATTCTTTCCTCACTGATTTTCCCTCCATCATATTTCTCCTTGTCTAGTGGTTCTGGAGTGGCTAGCAGGCATTTTTAAAATTTAACTGAAGGGAAGTTGAGTTAGAATACATTTGGTTTGAGTTTAGTGGGATATATTTTTGTAATTCACAGTCACTCCCATGTTATATCCCATAGTTAAGATATTTTCAGCTGTCCCAGTGTAGGAGTGGCGTCCAAGAATGTTCCCACTACCATTGTGCTGCCCCACCCAGCACTGTAAAACAAAGGTGCAGGGCCAGACAGCATATAGCTTTTGAATGTGTCCTATGTTCTAGCATCAAAAATAAATGGATAGTGGAGAAGCAAAGTTGAAACTTAAGGAGCCTAAAACTAATCTGTGAGAAACTCTTCCAATTATTGTATGTATAAATTTTTAATTAAAAATTTAGTGCTTATCAATGCTTAGCCAATAAAGGGAAGTTCTTTTTTTATCAGAATGTAATGAAGATATCCACAACAAACTAGAGTGCCATCAGTTTAAAGAAAACTGATGTGTCCTAAACTTGTTGTACATAAATAACCTTATTTGAGATTTTCCAAATGTGACAATAGTCCTAAAGGTTTACATAACATTATCAATAATGAGTTGTGAAACAAAGAAACTTCTAACCTATCCCCCATCATCAACATCATTTGGTTGCCCAAAAAGGACACTGCATATCAAATCTACATGTGACTACTCAGCCGTCATCCCTGCTTGCTTAGAATGAAGAAGAGAGATACCTTGGGGAGTAGAAAGAGAATATGACTCCCCTCTGAATGGTTAAACATTAGAATCGAGTTAAACCTCCATTCAATCTCTTCTTTTGCATCTAAAAAAAAATTGTCAGTCAATAAGTATTTCTTTAAAAAATATTAAGTCCTATATTCTCTTATATTCTTAGGAAAAGACTATTATGTAGCTATGGTAACAACTATGAGCAGAAGTGATTTTAAGCTCAATTAATAGATAAGAGGCCACTCAGTTTTGTGAACAAGTCTCTATAAAGCCAGCCAGTCAGTGGCAGCCTCCCACTTTTTAAAGTTAGCCAAACAGCAACAGCTCTACTCTAGTGAACACAGCTGTGAAATTCAGCCAATTGTCAACAGTCTCTCCGCCAGGGTAATCATGCTTCCACAGCTGACGTCAGTCCACTTTCACCTTTGAAGGTCAGCCAATCCCTGAACTCCATCTTTCACAAAAAAACTTGATTAAGATCAGCAGAGAGACTGTGTCTAATAAGCGGAGTGCTTCTACACACAGAAAGTAATGTCAACTTTTTTTTTCGCCTTTTGAATGATGGTTTCTTCCCTCGACATTGAGCATTTTTTGCTGTTATGCCCCACAAAAAAGGACACCAAAACAGAAGGCGTAGGCCCTATATTTGAAGGCATTCACACATATGAAACAATTAGAAGTCATCTGAAAGAGTGAATAAGTATTGAATGTGTTGTAAGGATTATAAAATACTGCATACTTTACCTGAGAGTTGGGGTTAAGAACAAAGCTGAATGTGATGAAATAGGTAATAGTGGTAAGATTAGCAGAGGATTAAGATGCTGGAAGCAGTAGTTTAGAATATTATGCTGTGTGAATTAGAAGAAAGTGGAATCTAGATTAATAATCCAAAATTCATTGGATAAATATTTAAGGAAGGTCTACCACTGTGTCCAAGACACTGCCTACTGGGCTGTGGAAAATCAAACTTGAATTAGATAGCCTCTGCTTTTAAACAATGTGTAACCTTTTTGGATTGACTTAAAACCTGCACTTGCGGCAATGGGAATTCATTCATCCAATAAATATTTCCCTGTATGGGCCAAACAATGCTAAGGGCTGGAGTGGGAGGAAAGAGGGCAGCGCACGACCACTGAAGGAATGACACAGCAAGTGCTATGGAAAAGAATAATAGGAAGGACATGATTTACATTCATAACACAGGGAAAGTGTCTCTGAAGAAGTGACATGAACGGAGACCAGAGTTGGCCAGCTGAAGTGTGTGAATAAGAGCATTCTAAAGAGAGAGAACAGCCTGTGTGAGGATCTTCTGGCAGGAAAAAGCTTGTTGCATTTGAGAAGCTAAAAGAAATTCGGTGTGATTGTAGTGCAGTAAGCCAGGGAGAAACTGGTATGAGGGGAATGCAGAGGCTAGATCATGCTGGGCCTGCTTAGCACTGTGACAAGTACAGTGGGAAGGCACTGAAGTATTTTAAACAGTGAAGTAACATTATGTTATTTACCTTCAGTAAAGTAAAATATACGCGTTTTCCATGTCATTGGACATGGGATGGGTCTTACAACTAGGAGTGATAGGGACTTCCTCCTTAATCACATGTAGGGACATGAAAGTCAAGAGGTGAGATATTCTAGAATGTAGCTGAAACTAAAAACCACACCAGCCACTAACATCCTGTCACTGTGGCATTGAGGAAAGTGGCTGCAAACCACTTCCACCGTGTGGCCTCCAAAGGGACACTCACTGTGGCAGGCAGAACAATGGCCCCGCAAAGATGTCCACATCCCAATTCCTAGAACCTATAAATATGTTACTTTCCTTGTGAATAGAATTTTGCAGATGTAATTAAAATTAAGGATCTTCTATGAGGAGAGTAGCCTGGATTATCCAGGTGGGGCCAAATCTGTTAAAATGGATTCTTTAAAGCTGAGAACCTTTCCAGGTTGTGATTAGAGGAGATACGAGGAAGGAAGAAAAGTCAAATATTTGATACATTGTTGATTTGAAGATGGAGAGAAGGGGGCCATGAGCCAAGGAATGTGGGAAGCCTCTAGAAAACGGAAAAGGCAAAGAACTAGATTCTCCTCTAGAGCCTCCAGAAAGGAACGTAGCCTTGACAATGCTTTTGATTTTAGTCCAGTGAGACCACTGTCAGAGTTCTGACCTACAGAACTGTAAGATAATTTATTTGTATTGTTTAAGCCACCAAATTTGTCATAATATGTCATAGCGGCAATAAGAAACTAATCCACTTACTTATACAATCATGACTGAAACAATGGCTGAAAACAATGACATTTTTCAAGGGTCTGAGTAAATTTCCAAACGTTCTTTCCTAGAGGTGAATGCAGTGATTAGGGCTGACCCTTTACACCGGATAAGTATTCTTGAAATCATTGGAATTAACTGAGGAAGAGGACTCCAGAGAAGGAGAAAGATCTTCCCTCAGCAAGCAGGACAGGAGAATTAAGACCTTTATTTTAATATTAAAAGGCCTATGACCTCATATTGTACTCTCATAAAGCAGGATATGAGCTACCAAAAAAAAACAAAAAACAAAAAAACAACCTGTGCCATAATCTTTAGTCTGGGAAACTGGCCAAACAGTGGTATCAACAACCAAAATCAGGACGTTGGAAAAGGGAGCCAAATTTGTAGAGAAACTTAAGCATTTGATTCTGAATCTTAATGGATTTGAAATGACAGGGACCATCAGAGGCTTCAAACTTACTCTGCCAGTTAATAACCAGTTTGTCAATATTAAGCAGATTTCCATATCACAACAGGAACTGAATAAAGACTAAAATTCTGACTTTCTATCTACTTGCAGTTCTAATTGAAAATTAATCTGTGATTTCCTTTGATTTAATTCTGCTCAACTTGCGTCAACCACACATTAACTGCACATATCTTTCTGCTGCTGGTTGGCAAGGCGAGGTTACCTCTCCCTGGTATACGTTAGTGTTGTTCACCAAACAGTTCTGGGGCTTTTCTCTTCCCAGACAGAAAGGTCTGCTATTCATTTTCTCTGAAGTTAGTTATGGCTAACTAAATTGCTTTGGCCCATGAAAGTGACATGTTTGAAAGTCAAACTGAAAGTCAGACAGAAAGTCACCATGTTCCCTTCCCACTGTTGCAGTTACCATGGAAGCCCCTATCAAGATGAAATCTGCATCAGTCCAGGTCTCTGCGTTCCTACAATGAAGAGAGTCCCAAACTCTCCACCGCCTTGACAGTCTCCACTGGATACATAGCTTGTGTGAAAAATATCCTACTAAAAGTTAAAGTTGTTTACAACTGGAGCATTACCTAGCCTCTCTCAACCCATAAACTGCTTAAACAAAGAAAGCCAAACTTTTCCTTTACAAAACCTATTGCTAGAATTGTATTCATTAATTGTATTTGTACTTGGATTGGATGCTGTGGGTTGCCTACCTAGTACTCATTCCCCTCTTCACCAACTTTATTAAAAGACTTTCCAAATTGCCCAGCCTCTCAGTTTAGGTGTGACCTGCATTTCTGCTTAGGATGTAGAAAACTGCAAGGAATTTTCTTTCCACCCTTACAACGAGAAAAAAGCCAGGTAATCTACAAAATCATAAATGTTTTTGAGCATATCAGGCAGTTGAGAGGTTGCATGGCAACCAAGTAACCTGAGTTCCAAGAAGAAATGGGACACAAAGTTCAGACCTTTGCAGAGTAAGAAAAAATTCAGCAAAAATTTTAACAAATTGTGAAAGGCCAAGTGTATCAGTTGGGAGGCTCAGGCATAAAGGAAGAGCGTATTCTCTAATTCTTCCCACAAGCTTACTGGTGCTCAGATGAAAGACTGGGAGCAAGGCAGGAGACCACAGAGCTCCACTGAATGGTGCAGGCATAAAGGAGGTAATTGGCAGCTGCTAGGAGTTGGACATAAAGCCTCCTCCAACCCTTTTGCCTCAGACTCTTCTATCCTATGAAGCAAAAGCTGGAAGCCACTGGATAAGTGGCAGCAAACCCTTCGGCCCCCAGGGCACAGGTGAAGATTTCTTCTGGATAGAGAAACTATAGAACAGC
The DNA here is from genome assembly GCF_048773025.1 of Camelus bactrianus. Classification (NCBI taxonomy): domain Eukaryota; kingdom Metazoa; phylum Chordata; class Mammalia; order Artiodactyla; family Camelidae; genus Camelus; species Camelus bactrianus. The sequence goes on from NC_133549.1 coordinate 68,561,206, forward strand.
CCTCTATCCTTAGGGCAGAGGCAGGAAACCCTCTGGGACCCTGGATCCTACACTGATAACAAGCTGAAGTCTACAACTGCTGACAGAGAAGAAGGAAATGCTTGCCCAGGACCAACCATAGATAAATGTTTGAGTTGGCTACCTTTCTGGAGAGACTGAAAAAGTCCCACCTCCGTAAGGCCTATGCACACAGGGCCTGCATAAGACTGAGTCTGGACCAGGACAAGGGAGAATCTCCATACAATCCCAATCTAATGCAGAATGTGGAGAAAGAGACCCCTTCATGGCATAAGAATGCAAGGGACATTTTAACATAGAAGAGTGTCCCTGAGTGAATTGCTTTAACTTTTATGCTGAAATTTCTTCATCTGCCAAATGGCCATAACAATATGTGTGTGTCCTACCAACCACACAAAGACATTATGAGAATCAACTGAAATGACCTTATTTACAAAACAGAAACAGACTCACAGACATAGACAACAAACTTAATGGTTACGGGGGGGGGGGGGGGGCGATAAATTGAGAGTTTGAGACTTGCAGATACTAACTACTATATATAAAATAGATAAACAACAAGTTTATATTGTATAGCACAGGGAACTGTATTCAATATCTTGTAGTAACTTATAATAATAATAATAAAAAGAAAACAAATATATGTATAGTATGACTGAAACTTTATGCTGTATACCAGAAATTGACACAACATTGTAAACTGACTATACTTCCACTTAAAAAATTTTTTAAAGCTATGAATAGTTCTTTCTATAAAGGGTAACCATCTATATTCCTTCCCATTAATTCTGGTCATTAAAATGCCTTAAAAAGTGAAAATTTTTTTTTACATTGCCCAAAATGAGGTCTGGCTTTTGCCCTCAGTTTCTAGGAGGTAACCTCAGGCCTGATAGGACTGTCTGCCTAAGGGCCTTAGGTCACAGTGGGTAGTCTAACAATGATTTAGGGTGGGGGTTGGCCACACCCAGTCGTCTTAGAGTAGGAAAGACCAACAATGTGATTTAGAGCAGGGCTTTGGGTTATGATAAAACTCTGGACACTAATGATCAGGTGAGTCTCCCTGGTTGGCAGCATCCTATACGTATTGTCACACACTGATGCTGGGGAAATACTGCATCCTGACTCCAGGAGGAGAGAACAATGGATGCTCAACATTTAGTAACTCCCCAGACTCCACATTATGTGCTTCTCCCCTTGGCTGATTTTAACCTGTATTTTTACCCTGTAATAAGCCATAACCAGGAGTATAATAGCTTTCAGTGAGTTTTGCGGGTCCTTCCATCAAAACTGAGAATGACTTTGAGAACCCCTTGAACTTGCAGTTGGTATTGCAAGTGAGAGTGATCTCCTGGGCACTGTTGCCTGCAACTCTGTAGTTGATCTAAACCCCTCAAAACACCCTTTGCCTTTAAACCTTGTAATATCTTCTTATTGTAACACTGGGCCTAACCATATAATATACTTTGACATGCAGGCAGAGACTTGCATATTTTCACTTGTGACTTTGCCCACTGCCATCATCCTCAAAAGAATGTGCCCATTCTAGTTTGCTAGAAAATGACAGACATATGGAACAGAGCCAACTCACCCCCGTTGTCCCAGCCAAGAACATCTTACATTATCCAGCAGTGCACCACCCCTAGACACACAAATGAGATTGACCAGGATCAGCAGAAGCACCTAGCCAATCACTCCAGGTATGTGAGTAATAAACATTGGCTGTATGCTCCTGTAATTGCATGGTTGTTTTCAATGAAGCATTATTGTGACGAGATACTGATAAAACTACCTCCTAAGCTTTCATTGTGATATAGGAATACAGAGTTTATAGATAAGGTACATTGGGGGAAATCTCTAAATTCATCTCACCCAACATTGAAAACTTTTAATGATCATGTGTCTGAATAATCCTTACCTTATAAAATATTAGAGATTTTAAAATATCTTTAACTGAGATAGTAAAATAATCAGATTAGGTAACAGAAAAAATTACATTTACTTTGGGAATATAACCACACACAGTGTATACTTTGTCGCATACTCAGAATCCCTCTGGACATTGGGGTAAAGATGGAACTATGCAAGACACTAGAAAAGTGACAGTTACCTATAGTTATAACCCATTATAACCCAATGAAAGCATTTTGCCAGACTTTTTAACTGATAATGAAGCTGACAATTTTATTATTTCCTTTTTCTTTTTTTTTTTTATTCTGTTCTGTATCTTGGTTTTTGCTGTTGTTTTTTTTTAAATTTTTTTTCTCTTCTTTTATTTATTTTTTTTTAACATTTTTTTATTGATTTATAATCATTTTAAAATGTGTCAAATTCCAGTGTTCAGCACAATTTTTCAGTCATTCATGGACATATACACACTCATTGTCACATTTTTTTCTGTGAGTTATCATAACATTTTGTGTATATTTCCCTGTGCTATACAGTGTAATCTTGTTTATCTATTCCACAATTTTGAAATCCCAGGCTATCCCTTCCCACCCTCCACCCCCCGGTAACCACAAGTCTGTATTCTCTGTCTGTGAGTCTATTTCTGTCCTGTATTTACGCTTTGTTTTTGTTTGTTTGTTTTTGTTTTTGTTTTTTAGATTCCACATATGAGCGATCTCATATGGTATTTTTCTTTCTCTTTCTGGCTTACTTCACTTAGAATGACATTCTCCAGGAGCATCCATGTTGCTGCAAATGGCATTATGTTGTCAGTTTTTATGGCTGAGTAGTATTCCATTGTATAAATATACCACATCTTCTTTATCCAGTCACCTGTTGATGGACATTTAGGCTGTTTCCATGTTTTGGCTATTGTAAATAGTGCTGCTATGAACATTGGGGTGCAGGTGTCATCCTGAAGTAGATTTCCTTCTGGATACAAGCCCAGGAGTGGGATTCCTGGGTCATAAGGTAAGTCTATTCCTAGTCTTTTGAGGAATCTCCACACTGTTTTCCATAGTGGCTGCACCAAACTGCATTCCCTTCTTTTTTTTTTAATTGAAGTACAATCAGTTGCAACATGTCAGTTTCTGGTGTACAGCACAATGTCTCAGTCATGCATATACATACATATATTCATTTTCATTAAAGGTTGAAACAGACAATTTTATATCTTTTTCTTTTTTAACTTTGCCAACTTTCTGATGGAACTGCTAGTGACTACAATGAAATGGCTCACAGGTGGTCATAAAATTTTTTTTAAAAAATTTAAAAGAGAAGAGCAAAAGCAAAGTGAGTAAGAATCAATTAACAGGAAATAGAAACCCATACTCAGTCTAGTGACTGCATTATACTAACAAAATCACATATTCAAATTAATTTTTACCTTGGTATACCCTAATTGTTCTGCTTCATCTTGTCTTCCAGCTGAGTCTGGCCTTCTGTCTTGGTTCCATTCACTGCTCTGTGTTAAACATTACCCCATATTTGGGCAGGTGAAAGAGAAGGAAACTTATTGCACTTTGCTCTAGAAGAGAAGCATAAGGACCTCCCAGTATTTATGGCACCACTGGCTGTGCAGACACACAGGGCTCTGTGCCAATGGCGTATTATTTAAGAGACCTTCCTGTAAACCACTTCCCACTCTGTTTGTTAAGCTCTATTTCTTGCCCCACGTGAAGTGAGACAATACCCAACTGTAAGCCCACTTACAGACTGAATTTGCAATTTCTCCTCAAGTTTGCTCAGGTATCCCTATATCCTAATGTCCACTCCCGTAGTTGAGTAATGGGCTGTTCTCTCTCATGCTTGTGCACACACACACACCATACACATATGTACATGCACAGTTAATTTTTGCTGGCAGAGACAATATGTTATATATTCACCACTGTATCCCCGATTCTAGCATGATGTTTGGCACATGCTAGGTTTTCAGTAAGTATATGTTCAATAAATTAATAAACACGTATCTTTAAAATACATTGTTACTTTCACCACTAAAAGTTAGACTGGGATCCAATGACTTGAGGCTCAATTTGTGCCCTTAAAAGACTATGCAGTATTAATTTATCACATGATTAAACAAATGCCATTGCTTTGAACTTAAGCATGTCTGAGGAGAGATAATTTTATCTTATGACCTAAAAAACTATGAGGATTATAGTTATTTACACCATATTTGTTGTATTTACTAACCACGTACTATGATTGTTTAACATAACTAATGATTTGGTTGACTATTTTTAACAGCTTTATTGAGCTGTAATTCAAATAACACATAACTTACCCATTTAAAGTGTGCAATTCAATGATCTTTAATACATTCACAGAATTGTGTACCCATTACGACAATCAATTTTGCAACATTTCATCACTCCAAAAAAAAACCAAAATACAAAAAACAAAACAACACAACAAGCCTCTGTTCTCACAAGCAGTTACTCCCCATTCTCCTCCAACACTTCCTCCATCCCCACCTCAAGGCAACATCTAATCTACTTTCTACCTCTACAGATTTGCCTATTCTAAACATTTTATAAATGCAATATGTGATCTTTTGTGAATGGATGCTTTCACTTAGCATAATGTTTCATGTTTCATCCATGTTGTAGCATGTTATTAGTAATTCATTCCTCTATATTGCAGAATAAAACACTGTTTATGGATGTACTACATTTTGTTTATCCCTTCATCAGTTGATGGACATTTGGTTTGTTTTTACTTTGGGGCTATTTTGAATGATACTGCTATGAAAACTTGTGTACAAGTTTTGTGTGGACATATGTTTTCAATTCTCTTGAATATATACCCAGGAGTGGAATGGGTCATTTGGTAACTCTATATTTAACTTTTTGAGGAACTGCCACCCTGTTTTCCAAAGCAGCTACACATCCTACAAGCAGTATATGAGGATTCCATTTTCTCCACATCCTCACTACTCCTTGTCATTATCTGCCTTTTTGATGTGGCCATCCTAGCGAGTACGAAATGGTATCTCATGTGATTTTGGTATGCGTTTCCCTGAGGGCTGATGATGTTGAGCATCTTTTCCTGCACTTATCAGTCATTTTTGTATCTTCTGTGGAGAAATGTCTATTTATATTCTTTGCTCATCTTAAAATTGTTATTTATCTTTTTATTACTGAGCTGTAAGTATTCTTTACATATTCTGGATACAAATCCCTTATCAAATATATGACTGGCAATGTATTTCTTCCCCATATTGTGGGTTATCTTTTCAAGTTCTTGGTGATATTGTTTGCAGCACAAACTTTTTTCTTAATATTGATTAAGTTCTATTTTTTCCTTTGTTGCTTGTGCAAACAAGCTAGCTGTGATTTTGATAGGGATGCACTGAATCTGTAGATCAATTAGGGGAATATTGCCATCTTAACAAAATTAAATCTTCCAATCTATGAACGAGATTATTTCCATCATTCCTGTTATTTTCCAATGTTTATGTGCAGCTTCCCTGCCCCACACCCAGTTAGAGGTACAACCCAGGTCTATTGTACTTTATGGTAGTGAAAGGCACAGGGTCTGTCTGGAGTCAGACAGTCCTTCAACTGACTAGCTGTGTAAATATGGACAAGTTATTTAACTTTTCTGAGCCGCTGTTTTCTCATCAGTAAAGTGCAAATAATAATACATATCTCATAGGATGTTTGGACTAATGATAAACACGTGAAACACTCTGCATAGTGCCTTGAATGCAGTAAATGCTCAATTAATCTTAGCTGTTTGTCCTTGTCTGTTTGAGCTGCTATAACAGAATACCACAGACTGGGTAGCTTATGAAACACAGAAACTTATTTTTCACAGTTCTGGAGGCTGGAAGTCAAGGCCCTCTTCCAAGCTGCAGATTTCTCACTGTATCCTCACATGGTGAGAGGGGCAAGGGAGCTCTCTCAGGCCTCTATTATATGAGGGCATTCATCTCATTCATAACAGCTTCATCCACATGACCTAATCACCCAAAGGCTTCACTTCCTAATAGTAGCACAATGAGCATTAGGATTTCAACATATGAATTTCAGGGGGAATGCAGACATTCAAACCTTAGCACTATTATTTTTATTATTATAGCATTTGATACTTAATTGCTCAAAAATACAGTAATTTTGATTTTAAAAAATTATTAGAGTCCTAACTTTCTCTAAGCATGCTTCCCCATCTCTTTGGAAGTCACTGACTTTATATCTTGTTTCCCTAAAATTTTCTGTTCCTTCCTTAAATAGATCTACCAATCTGATAAAAAGTTTAGGTTCAATAAACAAAGGACAACCTAGAGAATGGGAGAAAATATTTACAGAAGATGAGACTGACAAGGGCCTAATTTCCAGAATATATAAACAGCTCATACAACTTAATAAGAAAAAAACAAACAACCCAATCCAAAAATGGGCAGAAGACCTAAACAAACAATTCTTCTGTGAAGACATACAAATGGCCAACAGGCACATGAAAAAATGCTCAATATCACTAATTATCAGAGAAATGTGAATCAAAACTACAATGAGGTTATTACCTCACACCAGTCAGAATGGCCATCATTAAAAAGTCTACAATGAATGCTAGAGAGGGTGTGGAGAAAAGAGAACCCTCTTACACTGTTGGTGGGAATGCAGTTTGGTGCAGCCGTTATGAAAAACAGTATGGAGATTCCTCAAAAGACTGAAAATAGACTTACCATATGATCCAGCAATCCCACTCCTGGGTATATACCCAGAGGGAACTTGAACTTGAAAAGATACATGCACCCCAATGTTCATAACAGGACTTTACAATAGCCAAGACATGGAAACAACCTCAATGTCCATCAACAGATGACTGGATAAAGAAGTTGTGGTATATTTATACAATGGAATACTACTCAGCCATGAAAAAGAATAAAACAATGCCATTTGCAACAACATGGATAGACATGGTGATTGTCATTCTAAGTGAAGTAAGCCAGAAAGAGAAAGAAAAATGCCATATGATATTATGTATATATGGGATCTAAAAAAAAGACAAATGAACTTATTTATAAAACAGAAACAGACTCACAGACAAGAAAACAAACTTACGGTTACTGGTGGGGAAGAGGGTGGGAAGGGATAAATTGGGAGTCTGAGATTTGCAGATACTAAGTACTATATATAAAATAGATAAACAAGTTTATACTGTATAGCAGAGGAAACTATGTTTAATATTATATAGTAACCTATAATGAAAAAGCATATATGTATGTATATGTATGGCTTAACTATTATGTTATACACCAGAAATTGACACAACATTGTAAATGGACTATATGTCAATTAAAAACAATTTGAAAAAAAAGTTTGGGTTCATATGCTAAAAGAAAGGTCCAAAAGAAGTAACTGGTCAACTAAGCAGCACTACTACTACTACTACTACTATTACTCCTCCTCCTCCTCCTCCTCCTCCTCCTCCTCCTCCTCCTCCTCCTCTTCCTAGGTACATATTAACATGTAACAATGTACATGTAACCTAGGTACATATTAACACTGACATTCAGGATTTAATAACTCTTATCCCCTACAGTCTACTCTCCACACACAGAGTGATTCTTTTAAAATTTAAGACAAATCATCTCATCTACTTGCTTGGACTCTTCTGTAGCATCCCATCTTCTCAGAGTAAAAGCCAAAAGCATTACAATGGCTCTATAAGAACTCTAAAACTTATAAGGCCCCATGTGATCTGGTGCTTGGCTACTCTTTAACTTCATCTCTCACCACCATGCTTTGTCCTAGCCTTTCCTCAAATCTGCCAGGCACGCTTCCACGCCACATCTTTTGCATTTGCTGATTTTTTTTTTTTCTGTCTACAAATGTCTTCCCATAGGTATCCACTTGGCTTCCTTCCTCAGCTCCTTTAGTGTCATTACTCAAATATCACCTTAACAATGAGGCTGACCACCCTATATAAAATATGAAATTCCTCCCTCCTCTTATCATATTTTATTTTTCTCACTGGCACTTATGAACCATGTGGTACATTTCATATTTACTTCTTTGTTTCTTCCTCTAGGATATAAGTTACATGGGGACAGAAATTTTCACACGTTTTGTTCCTTGCTGTATCTTGTACCTGTAACAGTCCCAGGCACATTTGGTACTCATTAAATATGTGTTGAAAGAATGGCCTTCAAAACTGTCTTCCGTGTTAACAAGTAATTTTAGTAGTAATAAGAAAAAGGAACAGCATCAAAGTAGTTTCGTTGGGAGACTGCTTTCAGCCAAACAATCCTCTTGCCCTGGGTAGTCAAGGGATGACTATAAACTCAAACACACCTAGAAACACTCCTGTCCTTTGAAATTGGTAGAATTTCATGAAATGTTAGAGTGAGCTGTGAACTGGGCAGACAGAGATAGAATTAGAGATACAGAAAGGTTGAAAGGTCTCTGAATTCCCATCCCAACACTTCTCTTCCCCCCCCAACTCCCACCCCAAAAAAATGCCTTCTGTATAGGAAGATGGGTTTAAAGACTATTGTTCATTATTTAAAAATGAATCTAATGCTAGAACTACTGCAGAAATTCTGGTAATGGGTTTAGATCTTAGAAGATCATGCTTTTGACAACAACCATGGTTAATTTGTAGTTGAGGGCACAGCAGCGTGCCTGGGGATTGAACTACAATTCCCAGAATGCATCTCTAGGAGGATTCTGGGAAGTGTGGCAGAAGCATGCTTTTGACAATCGTGGTTAACTTTGGTGAGCTCAGCAGCAGGCATGAGGATTGAACTACATTTCCCAGATTGCATCCCTAGTAGGGAAGTGTGTCAGAGGCAGCAATTATGCAGGAAGGGGAGTCCAACATCCTAAGAACATTTGGAACATTTCTGCTGATTCTCAAGGGCTAGGAAGGCACCCACAACAGATTTCAGAGTAAGTAAAGAGGAAGAGAAACCTACCCAGGTTCTACGTGCAAGGATTTTATGGGGAAACCTAATCAGAACTTGAAAAAATCCCTCTGTCAGACTCTCTTCCTTATTGCAGGGACAATGATCACCTTTGCATCATAACTTGTGTAGCTGTCGTTATTTTCTGATACATTTTTCGAGAGTTATTTAAAAACAGAATTTGTTAACTTCTCTGCATTGTACCTGAATCAGTTTGAATTAGGGGAGAAAAATTATTTTTTAGAAAGCAAACCATAAAGCTGGTTAGTGAGACTTTGAAATCTGTTTCCCAGTGGCTCCTGAGTTTCGCATATTTCGCATTCCACTGAGGTCCACAGTCATGAAAAGTCAGACCCGCTGAAAAGGACTCTCTCAGATACTGCCAAACCTGGCCTCCTCTTGGGAGAAGTAACCACAGAGATTCGAGATGGATTTTTTTTTTTTTGTCATGCTATAGTGCTTTTTATAAATTAATCTTTCTTGTTTTAAGATGAACAGGATGAGAAACATGTCTGAATCATTTATTACAGGGGGTTTAGAAACATTGTTAATCTTAAGGGCCTTGCCTTATCATTTAATAGTTTTTGGTCAAAATAATATTACCTTTCATCTCTATCAGTCTTTGTACTTTTTAAAAACTTAAATAGTACATGAATGTTGGAAGATGCTTTCCCATGTATTTCTCATCAAAACATGAGCTTTGGAGCCAGACAGCCATGAGTTTGAATCTGTTGCTCTGTTTAGTTAACCTCTCAAAGCTTTATCTTCCTGTCTTGTACTACGGGATAAATTCATTCATTCATTTATATACGTTGTGTTTTACAAGGTGATGGGGACTGTGCTAGATGCTGTAGACAGGGAAGATGCAACCCCAACCCTTAAGAATTTTACAGTCTAGCAGAGCTTAGAATTACGTGTTTCAAAACCTGACAGGGTTGTAACATACGTTAGGTCTCTTTTCTCTCCTTCCTTCCCCTGTGAGAAGTGACAGAAACCAAACTCCCTGACAAGTTAGGTGACAGCCCCAGGTCACAAATTCAGTCAGTGGGAGATCCAGGAATCTCTCCAGTTCGAGTCTCTCCAGTGCTTATTTCCCTGTCCCTTTCTTGCTTTGGAGGAGACATGTATTTGCACTGTAAACAAAACAGAAGGCAGACCTGAGCTTGTCATCTAAAGTAAAATAATGGTGCTAATATTTTCTTCCAAAACTAATTTTGTGAATAGTGCATTTTTATCCCCAGTGTGCCACTGGGCATAAAATACAGTAATGGTTGCCAGTTCAAACAAAAACAACCATTCTGTTCCTAATGAGGAATTTGGGCAGCTGGATATGAGTTTCCTATGTAGTATCTTTACCAAATCTGAGCCCTTGGGTCAATAAATTTTGAATAATACCTCACACTGAACACCCCTAAAGGTGAAAATCACAAACCATCTCAGAAAAACAGTAATGAATTTTCCCTGCATTAGACTTCTAAATAATATAGGGCCATAAGAAATTATATTTTCATCCTTAAAGTATCTCATATATCCTCTTGACTGTTAAAAGAGCCTCTTTTTTTGTGTGCTGAGGTTCAGTCTGAATGACAGCTTCGCAGAGAAAAGCAATACATATAACAATGGTTCCTACAGTGGGTTTCGGTGATCACATTATGGACTATGCTGTAAATGTACTACAGTATTTTTAAAAGTAGAATGGTCAAAAGTAGAGTAAAACCACAATAAGTAAAGGAGCACAGGACATCATACAGACAATTTACAAAAGGGGAGCTAGAACTAGTAAATCTGAAAACACTTCGAGTCTTAACAGTGATAAAAAAATATGAAAATTCCATTTTTTAATTAAATGCCATCAACCTTTATAAATGTAGCAATGTATAGAAAGCCATACGATTATAAAACAAATTTTGTCCCAATAATTCTATGTCGGGGAACTTACAGAGGTAACCTGAAAACAGCAGCACAGAGGTATGCAGTTGTATTTATTTCTGGTGATTTAAAATCAGAGCCATCTAAATGTCTAAAATTAGAGGAATACTTAGCAAAATAAGGAAGGGAGTCACTTGAGGTAATATTATGCAGCCATAAAAATAAATAAAGTTTATACAAAAACATGGGAAACTGCCTATGACATGTTTCCTGAAAGCAAGTTGAAAAAAATGTTCACTGATTATAAATATGTAAAGTGCGTGTGTGCAAAGGACCAATATGTAAATTATATTAATGTGGTAATATTATGGGTGCTCTCACAGTTCCGTTTTCTAGATGTCCTGTAATATTGTTATAGTTTTGATAATTTAAACAATCTATTTGAAAGAGGAAAATACAGTTAAAGCTGAATTTTAAGGAAATCATTTTCTCTTCTTTAACTTTTAAGTAGTCTATACTGCTTTTATGTACGATGTGCATAAAAAATATACAAGGGACCATTTAGAAAAGGTTTTAGACTTAATCTTTACTAGGTTTATGACTGCACCAATAATATATGTCTGGTTTTCCTTTTGATTATCAATTTTTTTAAAGCTTCATTAGTAACTTTGTCTTCTACAAGCTTTGTGACCACCAGCCTATGAGTCAGCCAACCATGATAATCCACATTGGCTATGGTTAACTTAGTAGGCATTACATTTAGGCAAAGCATCAGGCAGAGAAGCACAGTGGGCCACACAGATTAGTCGGTAGTCATAACTACAAACAGCTCTTACAGACTCACCAAAGGAATTCAAGGAACTCACAAAAGAAATTCCCTAAGGCTCTCAGAGAATGTGATGAAATGCTACTTGGAACAATGGCCTGGAAAACGCCTCTTAGTGCAGTTAGTCCTGGGAACTACTGTTTTATTACTCGCTATCTTATTTACAAGAAATATGAACACATGGCTAAAAAAATGTTTTAAAGTTCAAAAACGTAAAAAGTAAAAATTACAAGTACCCTTTTCAATCCCTATCTCCATCTTACTTTTTAAAATTAGTCACTTGTCAACAGTTTGGACAGATTCACAGACATAGAAAACAAACTTGCGGTTACCAAAGGGGAAAGAGGGTGGAGGTGGGGATAAATTAGAAGCTTGGGATTAGCAGATACAAACTACTATAAACAAAATAGATAAACAACAAGGTCCTACTGTGCATCACAGGGAACTGTATTTGATATCCTATAATAAACCATAATGGAAAAGAATATGAATATATATGTATAAGTGGATCACTAGAAATTAACACAACACCAGAAATTAACACATTATAAATCAACTATACTTCAATTAAAAAAAAAAGTTTGGTATGTGTACTTCTAGTCATTTAAAATATATAAATAAATACATATGTAGTTACATTGGTGTATATATGTATATTTCCTTTTCTTTATAAGTTAATTAGATCATGCTAAACCAACTAAACACTACTTGCTTTTCTTACTTAATAATCTGAATATCTTTCTCTGTTACTGCGTATATATTTTTCTACTGTTATCTGTATTTTTAATAGCTGTGTATTATTCCATTTTATTATAATTTTCAGTTAACATTCCTGTACATGTCCTTTCCTTCCTAGGATAAATTCATAGAAGTGTAATTGGTAGGGGAAAGGGATATTTATTTACATTTTGATAGATATTCCCAAATTGCCCTCCAAAGATATTGTACCAATTTACATTCTCAGAATTGTATAGGAGACAAATATTGACCTTTAAATTCATTTCTTCCAGTAAATAGGGATTATACCTTTAATACTCTCCTAGAGTGCTGTGTAACCTACATATCACATACTGCCTTCTGTGAAAGATGTATATTTGTTTTCTCTCTCCTGTTAGAGTCTCTTAAGGGCAAGATTTCCATCCTGTACATTTTTGTGTCCCTTAAGAGAGCTTGCATAAAGCTCAATAAATACTTCGCTGAATGTTGCTTACTAAATATATTTTGCCCTTGACTAGGACATAGACTGTAGCCAAAGCTGTCCAAGGATTAGTCATCAGTGATTCATAATTATGCAACCCAGAAGTAAGCCTAAACTTTAGATGTTTCTCAGTGGTTCAGTGTTAAGCTTGCTTCTTTTGGGCACAGTTAAAAGGGTGGTTGGTTATTTAACTGCACTGATTTTCTCATTTCAGTGGACTTCTTTGACTTCTTTATTGCTAATGTGAACTTTACTTTTCATGGGGAATAAAATGCTAACTGATATACAATTTAAAAGGAATCACCTTCGGCAGAATGGATTCTTAAGATACAGAAATTTTTCCCTCTCACAATGATATAAAAAAATAGAAAATAGCTTAGATCCATGTAGATTTGCATTGCTGCCTTTTGAAATATTTTCCTAATGCCTGCGATTTTATATTTTCCTTATCTACAGGGTTCTTACTTCATTTTCAAAGGGACTTTGCTTTTCATGTATTCTGAGAAACTTGGCTCCATGACTCTGGAGACCTGGTCTGCTAGGGTAATGCTAGCTGCTGTAACAAACTTCAAAATGCCAGTGGCTTACTACGGTGGAAGCTTATTTCTAACTCACAAATAGTCCAAGGTGGGGAGTCCCTGGTTGGTGGGTGGCTTTTCTCCATGTAGGAATTCAAGGATCCAGGCTCCTCCATCTAATGGCTCTCCCATTCCAGAGTCTTCCAAGCAGATGGGGAAAGAGGATGGAGAAGGCATACCCACTTCTTAACTGCTTCAGCCTAGAAGAGACACCTATCACTTACACTTACATTCTATTGTTAAGATCTAGTTTTGGTCCTACCAAAGGACCAAAGGAGGAGAGAAATGTAGGCTTAGCTTGGCACCTACCTCTCAGCAAGAATTCCACAATATGAAAGGAGGAGCACATCTTTTTTGTGGATAGTTAGCTGACTCTCACAACAACTTATTAGGTAGGCAGAACAGGGTTCAATTCTGTAGATTAGGAAAGGTACTGAATTAGGTACTGAAAAGTTGAAATCTCACAGTTAGTTAGCAGTAGAAATGCAATTTAGAAGCCAGATCATCTGACTTCTACTCTGTTTATCTTTCCTTAATATTAAATAGTGATCCTATTTAATTGGCTTGAAGTATAACCCTCTTGGTGATTCATTACTTTAAATTGAATGCCATAATCTTTTTTTTTTTTTAACTCCTCATTCTCCTAAGGACTTGACAATGTCCCTGTATTGTGGAATTGCTTGCAGAAGAAAATCTTTTTGGTGCTATAGACAACTGTCAACCTATGTCACTAAGACACGGTGAGTTTTGACCAAACTGAGCTCTGATTATTCTGTCTTTGGCCCATTAAATTATAAAATATAATTATGTCACAATCCTGTACTGGGGATTAAGGATGTATGACTAAGATTTACATATAAATATGTTCTTTGCAAATTATTTATAATTAGAAAAATTCTAAAACAAACTAAATTTCCAATATTATCTAAAATACCTAAAATGTCTGACATACTGAAATAAACATTCTATAAAATAAGAACTTTATCTTTTTCACTACATTTCCCCTAGTGCATAAAACCCTAGTATCTGGCACATAGTAGGCACTGAAATATTGTTGAATGGATGAGTGAAAGCAAGGGAGAAATTAAATTATGGTACACCCATATGATGGAATTAAAAACTATACTGAATAATAGTTAAGTTTTCTGAAAATAAGGTAGATAACTCCAATCTCTGCACACCCCCCATTTCTACCCCCAAGAACTAAACTTCAGTGAAAGGTAGACTAGAAAAAAAAATCTACACCAGTATAGGAAGGTGATAAAGGACTTTTTTGTCCTCAGCCTGGGTAAATTTGAAATCTGGGAATTTGAAATCACTAGCCTGCTCACATACAGTTTTGTGGTCTAAATTTGCACCATGTACGTGGTGTGGTCCCAAAACCCTGACCCTAAGAAAAGAATTCATGTAGTATTCATAGATTTATTAATACCTCTGCACCTTGCAGAAGCAAATGTAAAACCCCTCTGGAGGGATACACTCACAGCCAGGGCTTCCCACATTGAAAGCTCTGCCAAACACAAGTGCCCAGTCTAAAATGTAAAGGCACATAAACATATACAATCCTACATGAGCAAGAGTGAGAACTGCAATACTTGTTTTATATATTGTTGGACACAGGTTATTACAGTGCTTAAGTCAAGACTCTGAAAATAGTAACAGAATTACTGAATAGTCTAAAAAAATGAGTGTTAAAGGGGTTAAATATATTGAAAATGAATTTAAAAAATCACACAAACAAAAATTCTATTAATAAAGAATATGGTGTGAAAAAATGTTAATGTTGAAGAAAAAGGCTACAAATTAGATCAGTTCTAAATATACTTATTATAATATGATAGATGCATAATATTAATAAATAGTTTGGAGAATTCCAAGGTCTAAATAGTGATCAGATCTCAGTGGTGGGACTCTTGATAATTTCTCTTTTTTAAAGAAAATTGATAAGTGTATTTTCTGATTTCTATAGGATGACTATTTTTTTTTACTTTGATAATAAGGGAAAAACAGTTTAAGTTTGATAATCTTAGCATTTTGGTTTCCATACTATTATAACTAAAGGGGTAAAATGCATTTCAAAATATAGTGTTTTGATCAAGAAGAATGTCAAGAACTTTTTGGATCTCAGTCCCAGTTCCAGTGAGGCCCTGGGTTTAAGACCTTAACCTGGATGTTTTTGAAGTGTTTTGCTTTCTAGGGTCATTAGGGCAAAGCACAAGTTGTACCACTCTTACTGTTCTTTTACAAAGGCAGCAGTGTTTGCTCTATTGTTTATATTTGGTAACTTCTGAGTGGCACATGTCTTCCTTTGACATACATTGAGTCTTTGTCCCAGGAGGTTGCAGTCACTCATTATAAGTTTAAAAATATCATGAGTATTAAAATCTCAGGTTTCTTTTGTCTTCTGTTTATAAAGTACTCATTGTAATCTCTTTTATCATAGTCAAAAATAGGTTCCTAAAGATGCCACTGGGGCACATTTATCCTTTTGCTTTGTAGTTTTAAGTGGAGCCAGCTCTACTGGTGTTACAAAAGCTCCCAGATTCTACAGAAAATATCTGTAAACTGTGTTTCCCCCTTAAGTGACAAAATATGCCATATACCTGAGAATCTGTTTCAGGGCTTTCAACAGTCAAAAACTGTTATCCCTAAGGCCCCAGAAGGAGACTCCACTTTCAGTCCTCCCTGAATCGTGCAGACCCTGCCCTGATTCCCAAGCTCTTGAAAGGAGCCATCCTTAACGAAGTTACTGGAAAAGCCCAGAACTTGCTCCATTACTTTTTTATATATATTTTTAGAGAAACTAATTATAGGATGTTCTCTTTTTCCACATTTTAATTTTGGCTAGTGACATTATTACACTTATTAAGTGAGTGTAGGTCAAGTATGGCTTCCCTCTCATCAGTGGTCCCTTCAGTAGACTTAAGGAGCTAATGTCATCCACTTGGAGGACTAGATGGTTGAAACAAGAGTGCATTAAAGATAAAGTTTGCTCTTTATCATCCCTAGACTGAATGAGAGTTCCTGAAGGTATACTGCTTGCTCTGTCTGCAGTAATAAGGTCGGCTCCCATCTGCTAGGTACTCTGTGGTTGATGCTTTATCAATGTACAGGTTTTCCTTTCACTCGCATGTAAATTCTTGCCTCATAACAATAATATTGGCAAAGTAACTTGAGGTTCAATTCAGTAAATATTTATTGAATTGAGCCATTCCATATGCTAATTACTGGCAATATAGAACTAAGGAATACTCTGCCCTTACAGAGATCATAGTCTTTCAGACTATGAGACAGACAGATTAACAAATAATACCAGGTAAGTGCAACCACAGAAGTTTATATGGGCAAAGGATGGAATGACTCCCTGTAGCTACCCCAAATCCTTTTTTAAAGCAATTTAGGATGTAAATAAATAAAAGGGAATAACTGTGGTGGAGAGAATTGCAGGAACAGAATTCTCAAAGACGAATGCTTCACAAGTAACTAGGTGTGGTTTTGTAATGCTCTGATTACTTCCACAATATAGGTATTTATTTGAGCTGAAGGAAGATGATGATGCATGTAAAAAAGCCCAGCAGACAGGAGCATTTTATCTCTTCCATAACCTGGCTCCTTTGCTTCAGAAATCAGGACATCAATACCTGGCCCCCCAGCACAGCCTATTAGGTAAGCCTAAACTGGACCAGTAGAGTAGACCAGCCTGTGGCCACTAAGCAGAACTCGTCCATATTGAATCCCTGAGAAGAATCCTCTGACTTCAGAGTCCAGATTTTTCAAACTGCTTCTGCCAATTAATTATTTAGTGTATAAACCTGAATCACCCAGTTATATTCTATTATTTGGTACGGGTATGAACCACTACTGCCTTAAACCAAGGGTCAGCAAAACTGCTGTCCAAATTGGAACCTGTGCCTGTTTTGTAAATAAATTTTTGTTGCAACACAGACATACTCATTCATTTACATGTTGTCTCTGACTGCTTTTGCACTAAAATGGCAGAAGAGAGAGTTGGGAGTTGTGACACAGACCATATGGCTCACAAAACTTAAAATGTTTTGCTAACCCCTGTCATGGACCAGTGATTTCCAGCCTCCATGGCGTTGCTCACTGTTACACTGTTTAAGCTTTGCCTCATGACTTGATTTCTCCTAGAAGGGTCAAAACTAAATGTGAGCTAAAATTAATTGGTTTTGAGAACTCTCTTAGGGTATATAACTAGAGATATCTAAGCCACTGGGATTTGGCTTTCAAGATGCTAGTGGTTACCAGTGGGGAGAGGGAAGGGGGAGGGGCAAGATGGAGGTGGAGGATTAAGAGGTACAAACCATTAGGTATAACATAAGCGACAGGGATGTATTGTACAACATGGGGAATACAGCAAATATTTTATAATAACTATAAATGGAGTATAACCTTTAAAAATTTGTGAAACACTATATTGTATACCTGTAACATATAATATTGTACATCAACTATACTTCAATTTTAAAAATATGATATTGTAAAATAAATACATAACTAAGTTAAAAAATGGTGAAAAAAATGCTAACTTTCAGTTTTATGTGATGTCACTATACACTGACTTCTAAATACAGTGCTAGGGAAATTCCTCTGTGGGTCAGATGAATACTTAGGTAGTTTCTAGCAGGGCAGAAGTATATGGGGATGCTTATCAGAAGGTACTAAACATTATTTACAGATTAGCAATGTAATGTTGTATTATGGACAAATAAATACGAGTCCTTCATGCATGGGAGGACAGGTTTTCTCCCTATACAGCACTTGTCTTATACAGACCGGGATCTCAGATGAATAGTCTACCTTGGCCCACAGAAGCAGCATAATCTAGAGACTAAAGTACAGAGCTGATCTGGTCTCTCTACCATTTTAAGCATGACACATTTTTTTTTTTCAGTGCCATAATAAGTTAACTATCATGGATCTTTTTTTCTTGGCACTTGGTATGATCCCCCCACCTTTTTTAAATTGAAGTGCAGTCAATTACAATGTGTCAATTTCTGGTGTACAGCACAATATCCCAGTTGTGCATACACATACATAATTTGTTTTTATATTTTTTATTAAAGTTTATTACAAGATATAGAACATAATTTTCCATGCTATACAGAAGAAATTTTTAAAAAATCTACTTTCCTGTATCTTTAAAACTAAGGGACATGCTCCTTTTATGATACAATCGTAGAGTAATACAGTGTTATACAGAAAGAATTTTGTAGTCTAAACTTCAGATTGCTGATGAGAAAACAGAGGCCTGGGGAGGTTAAGTGATTAGACCAAGATTACATAGCTAATTAGCTGCAGGGCAGTGACTGGCATCCAGGTGTACCTACTTCAAGTTGAAGTAGATGGTTTCCTGTAAGTCTATGGCTCTAGTGGTTTAATTAAAACCCTTGTTTTCTTCCCTTTTGTGTTTCTTAGAGTTGGAAAGGCTTCTGGGTAAGTTTGGACAGGATAGTCAAAGAATAGAAGATTCCGTGCTGATTGGATGCTCCGAACAGCAAGAAGCATGGTTTGCTCTGGATCTAGGTCTAAATAGCTCCTCTTCCATAAATGGTACATAACTTTTTCCCTAATGGGTACTTCCCGGTGTTCTTAGACTTTGGGATGCCACATAAGAGTAAAATTTCAAAGAACATTTTAAGCATACGAAAACAATTTCAATTTTTTAAAAAGTTATGACATAGCAAAATACTATCATCTACTATCATCATCACTCACAAAAAAATAAAGATATTTTCATGCTTTCTTTCCCAGCTGTGTGGTGGGTACAGAGATGTTTATTGTATTATTCTCTGTACCTTGATACATTTTCTATGTCTTAAATATTTTATAAGAAATGTTTTAAAATTCATGACATTATTCTTATTTCTCTTATCAATGCAGGTGAATAAACACGTTACCTTGCAGTAGCTCTGGGTCTTCAGACCTGCATTTGGGAACCGGTTTGCTATAGGCTCATGACTTCTCTCAGGCTTTCCTTCTCTCTTTCAGGGTCTAGGTGTAAATGTAATGATGCTGGAATGAGGTTCAGATGGGAGCTTTGAGGTCCCATTTCATCTTTTTTCCAGGGATAGTGTGTGGCTAGTGCAAATGTTCTTACTGCCCTGAAGAGGATCTTGAGAAACACTGTGCACTAATGTTTCCCAAATTTGCCTGAATATAAGAATCTCCTGGTGCTTGTTTAAAAAAAATAAAGATTTCTGGGCCTCACTCATCTCCTACTCAGAATTTCCAGGTAGGGGCTTGAGAACCTGTAAATTTTTTATTCTCCCTAGTTGAGTCTTATTAGGTGAGCTTGGGAAACACTGTTCTAACAGGATATACTTGAGAGGGTCCCCGAGGCAAAGTCTGACATTTGTTTCATTTCGTTCTCTTCTCCAATTTTTCAGCTTCCTTGCAGAAACCTGAAGTGGAGAAAGAGCTCACAGGGTCTTTCACTGAGCTGAGGAAGGCTCTCTATCAGCTGAATGTGAAGGATGCCTCCTTGTTATCCACGGTACCTTTTGATTTCTCCATTCGGTAGGAAATTTAGTAAAGTAGTGTATATGGGCAACATTTGATTTCTCCTTTGGCAGATCATAGTCCTTCCTACAAACGCTGGCAGAAAGACAATGTGCAGTAGGGAGAGATTACGGCTTCTTCCTTCTTTTATCCTGTTTTTGGCAGGACCATTGTTCTCCTAAGGTCCTCAGTATCATTTTCTCCTAAGGGCATGAAGATCCACAGCAATATGATCTATCAGCCTCATAAACATTTTGAATGACCACAGCGTGACATATGTATCATGAGAAATTATTTTATGTAGTTTTAATGACTTGTCCTCCAGCTTTAGATTTCACTTGCTAAAGTGCTTTTGATTGTCCATTTAAAGAGGTAGCTCTAAACATTTTTTTATTTGCCAAAAAATTCCAACTTTATTGGGGAGGAGTACATGTTGGGGTGTTTAATTACATTGGAAATGTTTTCTTTTTAAACTGGGTCATAAGTACACGGATGATTATAATACTTGATATATTATGTATTTTTAAAATGATTCATAATACATTTAAAATATGCTTTTTAAAAATTTATTCTTCAAATACTAGACGACTATGTTCAGATAGTTTCCTTATTTTAAAGCTTAAATAGTTAATAATCATTTAAAGTAGGTGAGCTGGAAAGAAATTGGCATATCCCTTTGAGTTGCTTAAATAGGAGGCCCAGCACTGTTATTGGTGAGCCCCACATCCTCTCCAAATGAAATCAAGTCCATTGTCGTATTCCCAGGCTCAAGCTCTTCTCCGCTGGCATGACACTCATCAGTTCTGCAGCAGAAGTGGGCAGCCCACCAAGAAGAACATGGCTGGCAGCAAGCGTGTGTGCTCTTCCAATCAGATCATCTATTATCCACAGGTAAGTGCTTCTTTAAAAGGACAGTAATCCAAGAAGGTTGTGCACTACTCTGCCCTGGGGATGGAAGCCTGTACAACTAAAAGGCTTTCCTTAGTTATTTATTCCTTTATCTCATTAACAGGTCCCAAAGCCTTAGTGTCTAAGTTTCCATCCCCTTTTCCCAGATGGCTCCTGTGGTGATCACTCTGGTGTCAGATGGAACTCGATGCCTGCTTGCCCGCCAAAGTTTCTTTCCCAAGGGAATGTATTCTGCCTTGGCAGGTTTTTGTGATATAGGTAAGGAATTTAGGGTATGTACAGATGACATTTAAGGACACAAAAGCTTACCAACAGTATGTATTTGTCTTTTTGCAATAGTGCTTGGA
Organism: Camelus bactrianus; assembly: GCF_048773025.1. Lineage (NCBI taxonomy): Eukaryota > Metazoa > Chordata > Mammalia > Artiodactyla > Camelidae > Camelus > Camelus bactrianus. Next base: position 68,582,333 of record NC_133549.1, read on the forward strand.
GTCTCAAGCATATTCTTCCTTATTATAGAGAAAATGTCTGGCATTACAATTTTCCAGTATTTTATAGGCAAATTTTCAAACATAAGCATAATTGGAAGACTTAAATAGTAAACACTCATACTCACCACCTAAATTCCATAATTACTGTACTTTATCACATATCTGTCTACCCATTCCTCTATCCACCCATCAATCCATCTTATTTTTTGATGCATAGATTGCAGACATTAGTACACTTACTCCTCAATATTTCAGCATGCATATTAATAACATTAATGTTATCAATATATAATATGCATATTAGTATTATATTAATGTTAACTAGAATTTAATATTTATTTTTAGGGTTTTTTCCCCTCAGTCTATTGGGGTAAAATTTGCAAATGGTGAAATGTGGCATTCAAATTTAATTAAAAAGCTGAGGGCAGCAGCAGCCTCTCCCACTCTTATTTTGCATAACTAACCTAGTAGGTTCAAGTATTCCAGACTTGATTCCTAGTGTTGTAGAAACTCAGAGATTTAGGGCTCTCCCAAGAGTATTTCACTGAAACTTTGGAGGCAGCTTTGCGCTCCTTTCACAAATGGGCATCTGTATCACCCTTCCTGCTACAGGGCTGTCCTGAATTAATCTGAGTGCTTGTAGGTGAAAGTCTGGAAGAGACTGTCCGGCGAGAAGTTGCAGAAGAGGTGGGATTGGAGGTGGAAAGGCTGCACTACTCTGCATCCCAGCACTGGCCCTTTCCTAATAGCTCACTCATGATTGCTTGTCATGCAACGGTGAAACCAGGGCAGACAGAGGTAAGTTCTGATGCTTCCCTTACGATATACCCTTTGCCTCATCCATCCTTTGCTGGTCTGTAGGTACTTACTAAGCACCAGTCTAGTCCAGCATTGTCTAGATTATACAAAGATGTGTAAGATATGATGTACACTCTTAAGGAATTTGCAATCTTGTAAAGAAAACAAATAATCACCATGAAAATTGGGAGTGCCAACATGGTCACCATTCTTTCTTGTATATCTATCTCCATCATAAAAAAAAAAATCTTTCATCATTAGGAAATTAACAGAGCATCTTAGTAGGGAGGGTATAGCTCAGCGGTAAAGTGAGTGCTCAGCATGCACAAGGTCCTGGGTTCAATCCCCAGTACCTCCAATAAATAAATAAACAAATGAACAAACCTAATTGCCTCCCCCTCCACCCCCCAAAAAACCAAAACCAAAACAAAACAGAAAAACAGAGCATCTTACATAGAATACACAATAAACATATAAAATTTAATGATTGATCATATTGCTCAAGTCAGTCAAGATGTTGGGAACTAATAATATAAAATTATAGGAACTTCTGGTTGAAAGGGACTTAAATGTTGTCTTATCCAACCTCACCTTGCTTTTCTGTAGCATCCCTGACAGATGGCCTTTGGTCCCTATCTGCCGAAGTCTGTCTATTGTGTGCTTTGGTTTCTTTACAATGACTAATATCTAATCTGTCTCAACTTTCTGTGGATGCAGTTTGCATTACTTTGCTTCTTGCAAGGAAGATACTATGCTTTCAATGATCATTAATTAACCCTTGTCCTTTAAAGAAGAGAAATATTCGTGTTTTTTTAATGGAAAGTTATATAATCAATATAGGTGCAAAGAGAAATAAGCATTATTCACAACTTACCCTTCAATGTTAATCAATCTTAATATTTTAGTATTTGAGCTTCCAGGATTTTTTAAATATATTTTTTTAATATTAAAAAAGTACCACTTACAACCAAGAATACTCTATCCAGCAAGGCTCTTGTTCAGATTTGATGGGGAAATCAAAAGCTTTACAGATAAACAAAAGCCAAAAGAATTCAGCACTACCAAACCAGCTTTACAACAAATGTTAAAGGAACTTCTCTAGGTAAAAAAAAAAAAAAAAAAAAAAAAAAGCCACAACTAGAATAAGAAAAGTAACAGGGAAAAAAAAAGAGAGAGAAAAGAAAAGTAAGGGGGAGGAGGGTACAAATGCAGGGTATCTAAAATGCATTTGAAAATAAGAAACCAGCAACTTAAAACAATCATGTATACATATAGACTTCTATACCAAAACTTCATGGTAACCACAAACCAATGTAACTCTACAATCATCAAACCACAAGAGAAGAGAACAAAACGAAGAAAGAGAATAAAAGACCTACAAAAACAAACCCCAAAACAATTAACAAAATGGCAATAAAAACATACATACCAATAATTACTTGAAATGTAAATGGATTAAATGCTCCAACCAAAAGACACAGACTAGCTGAATGGATACAAAAACAAGATCCATATATATGCTGTCTATAAGAGACACACTTCAGAGCTAGAGACACATGCAGGCTGAAAGCAAGGGATGGAAAAAGGTATTTCATGCAAATGGAAACCAAAAGAAAGCTGGAGTAGCAAACTTCTATCAGACAAAATCTTTATTTAGATTTTAAAATAAAGACTGTTAAAAGAGACAAAGAAGAATACTACATAATGCTCAAGGGATCAATCCAAGAAGATATAACAACTGTAAATATATATGAACCCAACATAGGAGCACCTCAGTATATAAGGCAACTGTTAACAAACATAAAAGGAGAAATTGACAATAACACAATAATAGTGGGGACCTTAACACCCCATTTACATCAATGGACAGATCATCCAGACAGAAAACCAATTAGGAAATATAGGCCCTAAATGACACTTTGGACTAGATGGACTTAATTGAGATTTATACAGCATTATGTCTGAAAGCAGCAGAATACATATTCTTCTCAAGTGCACATGGAACATTCTCCAGAATCGATCACATGCTGGCTCATAAAGCAAGCCTCAGTAAATGAAATGCTAATCAAACAAACCTAATTGCTGCAGAGGAGAAAAAGAAACCCTCCTACACTATTGGTGGAATGTAAATTGGTGCAGCTGCTATGGAGGACGGTATGGAGGTTCCTTAAAAAAACTAAAAATAGACTTACCATATGATCCAGCAATCCCACTCCTGGGCATATTTCTGGAGAAAAATATAATCTGAAAGGACACATGCACCCCAATGTTCACAGCAGCACTATTTACAATAGCCAAGACATGGAAACAACCTATATCCATCAGCAGATGACTGGACAAAGAAATTGTGGTATATATACACAATGGAATACTACTCAGCCATAGAAAAGAATAAAACAATACCATTTGCAGCAACATGGATGGACCTGGAGATTGTCATTCTAAGTGAAGTAAGCCAAGAAAGAGAAAGAAAAAAACCATATTATATCACTCATATATGGAATCTAAAAAAAAAAGACACAAATGAACTTATTTACAAAACAGAAATAGACTCACAGACATAGAGAAGAAACTTACAGTTACCAGGGTGTAAAAGGGGTGGGAAGGGTAAGTTGAGAGTTCAAAATTTGTACCTCTTGGGAAGTGATGGAAATGTTAGTTATCTTGATTGTGGTGGTGGTTTCATTGGTGTATATACATCTATCAAAATTCATCAAATTGTATATCTGAAATATGTATAGTTTACTGTACAGAAATTATACCACAATAAAGTTGTTTTTTTTAAAAAATACACCTAACTCTCTTAATTATGGCTCCTTTGCTTCTGGACAATATCTAGAACTGATTATCTCCCAGACTATAGATCCCAGATATTACCTTCTAAGACTGCTCAGTTCTAGAACCATTTTCTCATCTTTGGCCATAGTATTCTAAGTTTTGTAGCTCCTAACCTTATATCCTGTTTTTCCTTATGTCTTTCAGATCCGGTTGAACTTGAGAGAACTAGAAGCAGCTGCCTGGTTCAGGCACGATGAGGTGGCCATAGCCCTGAGGAGAAACAACCCATACACTCAGCAACAGAATGGGGCTTTCCCATTCTGTTTGCCCCCAAAGTTCGCTATTGCCCACCAACTGATTAAGGAGTGGGTGGAAAAACCAATCCGTTTTACCCTGCCTGTTTAGCTCAGATTGGGTCACCTGATCAGGTAAACACCTCCTCACTGTCTCAGGGGAACATCAAATATCAGCTGATAAAGAGGAGGTGACAAAAGGCCATATCCAGGACAATCTCATAAGGCAGAGCAGGTGAAGAGCTTACAGCGAGACATCACTACCAGCAGTGTTCATGAAGAAGTCCCTACTCACAGGCAATCAAAAATGCCAAAACTGACAAGATGACAGTTGTCAAAATCAAAGGGAAGGCTAAAGCATTAGTTTGGATATAGGCTCTTGTTCACTCATTTTCTCCTGTGCTTTGGAAGCAAACATCTTTTGGCATGTGACTTATTGATGCCGGGTTTATACTAACTGCCAAAATGTGCCTGGTATAATTTTAGTTAAAACTTTTATGTTGGTATCAAAAAATATATAGCAAATCTCAACAGACTGAGTTACTTTTTAATCCTCATAGAATTTTTTAAAATAGCACAACATAACACTTTTGAATTCATGTAACTATTTTGTAGACGGTAGTTAAATAAAGGTCATATTTCTTTAAGTCATCCTAATGGTTGAGGAAAGTGGGAGTTAAGGTCTTCCTCAAGGTATTCTGTAATAAATCAGATGCAGTGATGTTCTGTTGAGGTAACTGCATCCTAGTGGGGCTCAAAACAGTTAAGTCTTTTTTGCTGTTATTTGCTCAGTTTGTGAACCAAGGAAGAGATTACCCCTTGCCATGTCTGTTTTCCTAAATGTAAAATGGTTGATGCCATTTGCACACCCAGTAAGTGCTGTAACTTCAAAGAAGGGATCAGTGAAGATGAACCATTTCTTGAGTTTTATGGGATAAACTAAATTTAGGATTTCTCATCAGTTATACATGCCATTCTATACCTTGTCATAAGGGACAAGTACTTACCTGGAGAGAATGAAATAAATGTCTGTACCTTTGTTCAGGTGTATTTTTGCGTCTTATCATAGTTAGAAAATTGTAGAAAGTGAGAATTGGGGGTGGGAGGAAGTAATCTCTATTTATGTGACAAACATTTAAGTCCAGTTTCCAAGTCTGTATAATGACTAAAGCAACGACCAGAAGAAATACCATTAGAAGTCTGTTTGAAAAGAGGAATGGCTGGGGAAGAGAGTCATATCCCAGGTGCTTTTAGGCACTAATTCATGATTAAAGACACAAGTGCCAGAGACCCCGGGATTATTTAAATATCCAAGTCCCACAGGACTAAGTAAAAGAGATTTCTAAAACTGGAAAGGTTAAAGCACTGAATTTCCTTTTGATCCCAAAAGGTCATTGCTCTCACCATTGCCAGGAAACCATCATTGCTTTAGGGAAATCAAATTGCCTTCATCAGGAAATGCTGAGGGATATGTGATGAAATTTGATTATCCTGTTGGATTGGCAGCTTGCCTTTACCTGGGCTGAACCCAGCATGTAGAAGGGAAACGCACTCTTGAAAGAGAGGTCCTGATATTTCTTCATATTTTGTAGTCAGAAGAAAACAGTTCAGGGTCCATGTGTATTACCGTCTCCCAGTGTTTTCTGTCTCTATGTGGGTGTGTTTGTGAGCACATGTGTACACATCCCCGGTCTGAAAATACTGATAGAAAGGGGAGTGTGCAGGATTCCTGGTTATGAGTTTCTCAAACTTACCATGGAGTAACTGTTTGCTTTTGGATTAATGTGTTGTTTTGGAAAAGAAAAAATGAGAGTGGCTAATAGGAGGAGCTGCAACATTGACCTTTGTTTCCCAGCAGTGAGAGCAAAGAGGGCTTTGCTTCTTAGAACTCCAAAGATTACTGAAAGCAGAGGCAAAGGAGGGCGGGGTTGGGATACTGAAAAATAGCAGAGAAATAAAAGAAACTTTGGTACAGAAGTCTGGCTGGAGAATAGTTATGTGGCAATGATTTATGAAAATGATAAGGATAAAAAGAACCCACTAGGTCCCATGAAGAAGAACAGAAACAGGTAAAACGTTAACTTGTCACCAGAGGAAGGCTGGCTCAAGGTCATTCCTGGTAACTGGAATAAGAAAGCAACTCATTCATTCCTATGTTTCACTATCTACCTTCCTTTCTCTTCCCAACATTTAATCCTCAGTAAAGATAAAAAATGTTCCAAACATGGAGTGTGTAAATCTCAGGGGCTGTCCAGGGGCTTAATTCGCTCTCTCTGCTGACTTCATAACCTTGAGTGCACCTCTGAGTTGAGATCACAGAGACCTGTGCAGAGGCAACGTTTGGGGCTCAGGGAGGAGAAATCAATCTGCGAAACTTAAAACGAAGAGAACTTCTTTTGGGGGAGGGGTGGAATTAGGTTGTTATTTATTTTAATGGAAGAACTTAGGATTGAACCCAGGACTTTGTGCATGCTAAGCACGCACTTCACCACTGAGCTATACCCTCCCCACAGAAAACATTTTTACTAAATGAGTAATCAAAACTATAAATCAGCACAGTCAGACTCAATATTTATTTAAGAAAAAAAAAGAGAGGCTAGGTTTGCTGGCTAATCTTTCGTTGGCTTACTTGTGGGTCTGTGATCAGTGTTGTCAGGCAGCTGCACTCCCATGCTTTGTAAAAGGTTAGAAGCAGGTCCTGCCAGTCCAGCTTGGGAACTATAGGATTCCAATATATTTGAAACCAGGTTCAGGTCTACATCCAGTGGCGTCATAACAGATCCTCCTGCACCAGAATCTTCCTCATCTGAATTGTTATTGGTAGTCTGGGATAGAGGTTCCTTATTCGTGGAGGGAAAAGAAAATCATGGGATAATATGCTATTAGGTTGGATGGTAGTTACAATAAAAAGATAACTAAGCAACAATGTAAAATGGAATTCCACATTAGAAAGGAAATTTGCTTCTTGGTAGAAAGTAAAAATGAAGTCTAATAATAAACAATGTAATTTAACACACATATTAAAATTTGGTCCCAAAGATTGTAACACATTTCTTCCTAAGAAAAGTTTCTACATATTAAATGGATTTCTTCCCTGTTTTGAAATAGCCCAAGGGAAATAACCAGGGTTAAGGACGTTCATTTATAGCTTGCCTTAGAGTTTTAAGAGAAATAAACAGAAAAATGAACATTTAAAAAAAAGACTCTAAAATTTTCTCTAAATGAAAAAAGCTAGATTTCCCTTTCCCCCCTGCAATGAAAAAACAAAATAAAAATCTGAGGCTTTGCAGAGTCCAACCACAAAGACTCTGAATTGGTACCTGAGTCCCTGATTTCACAGGCTAGGGAAAGGATTTGAAAGATTGCAGCTTAATCTATCTTTTGTATCTCTACTTAAAGTGTGGTCCCTGGACCAGCAGCATGTCTGTCACCTGGGAACTTGTTAGAAATGTAAAATCTCAGCCTTCACCTTAGATATACTTAACAAGAATCCATATTTTAACAAGATCTTTAGGTGATTCACATCCACATTAAAATTTAAGAAACATTGCTTTAGATAAATCTAATGCATGGTTTCTACGAGGTTTTGGCAATACTGAAAGTGATTTACAGTTTTAAATGAAGTTAAGATGATCAAAGCAAGGGGAATAACATTAATTAAGGGCCCATTATGAGTTTAACTGTCGTCTCATTTGGATTCTCGTGTTCATTCTATGACATGAGGATTATTGGTTAATGGATACATCCACAGTGGATGGCTAAGCTGGATTTCAAACCCTGACCCATGAGACTCCAGGATCCATTCTCTTTCTATGTCTCTGTCTGTAGTTAGACAGTACTGGTATAAAAACTAGGGTAAAAACATGATGGAAGATGAATTCTAAATTTGGCTCTAAATAAGAGAAACATATAAAACAAATACTATTAAGACTTGAAAGTTACTTGGATATTTAATATCCTTTCTCTCTTTTTTAAAATCCATTTAAGTCATTAGCAGAAGTATGCAACTGCATACTAATCTGAACACAGCCATGACTTTTTATTTTAACTCCTGATAGATAACACAGAATAAATAATATAGTTAAGCCTATCTATGTTTAGGAAAATTAATAATCCTTCATCCTACCAGAGTTTGGAGAAAATTAGCATTCTTATTTATTTCAAATCAAAAAATCAAATTCATCATAAAAAATTATCACAGATCAAAAAGAAAAAAGAAAAACTAAGAGAAAATATGGTTTTAGCTATCCTTTGTAACAGACTCAAAAGGGAAAGAGGTTAAACACACATATACCATTTGCTTCTGGGTGGTGAAACTTTTGCCAATGCTGGTATGTGCCAGTTCCTGGTCCATCTGGGCCATGTATGACTTGAGATCATCAAGAGTTCCTTTTATAGACGCTTCTTCCCCAGGCTCCTGTGTTTCGAGATCCAAGTCATCATCACTATCTAAACATTCAGAGTCTTCCTCATCCACATCGTCGGAGTCTGACTCATGAAGCCTGGACCCTACACAGACCCCAACATAGAAAGCCATTTGGTAAATTTTTTTGGAGTGATTACACCTCTCAAAAGAATCAGAACATTATCTGCAGAAAAGGACTAACATAGATAGACAAACCACTTCAGAAAAATCCCCTCCAGAAAATGGTACTGACATACATTTGCAGAAAAGTACACTGGCTGAGCTGAAAGATTCAGCTTTTTAAAAAAAAAATGTGAATTCAATTAAAATATTTTACTTAAAAAAATTTAAAAACTACATAATACATGAATACATTTTTATGTAAACATGCAAGTTATACAGAATTATTGTCTCACATTTCACTCTCTTCCCACAGTTAAGCATCTTTTAACAGTTTGGTAGGTACCCAGACGTTTATCTATGCAATTCTCTGTATGTATATAATATGTATTTTTTTTACACAGATATACATATTGAACTATGGTTTTCTTTTCTCATTATTTATTTATCTTCGCGGTTCTTCGCTGTCAAAACATATAGATGGGCCTCATCCTTCACTAAGGCTGCGGAGTATAATATGGATGTACTATGATTTTTTTTTTGGTAAAATTATACTATAACCCAATTTTTTAATACTACAGTGTTGCAATCACCATCTTAGCATATGTATCTTTTTCATAAAGTAAATTCCTGGAAGTGAAATTGCTAAGTCAAAGGTTTTTAACATTCTAGAGTACCAAACTGCCTTGAGAAAAGACAACTTAACACTTCTATTCTACTCCCACAGTTAGACAATGCTCATTTCTCCAACCCTTGAGAAAACTGGCTTTTATCAACCTTTTAAATTTTTGCCAATATGATGGGCAAAAAAAAAAAAAAAGTTCTTATTTTTATTTGCTTAGTAGAAACTGTTACTATTTTCAAATATTTATTGACTATATTTCTTCTTCAAGGCACTGCCTGTTTATATCCTTTGTTGATTTTTTTAAATTGGGCTGTTTGTCTTTTTATTATGAGTGTGCAAGTGCAATATGCCTAAAGGAGAAAAAGCAATATAGTGTGGGAGCCCAGGTAAAACCCATCTAAACACACAGCATTCATTCACTCAACAAATATTTAATGAGCAGCTACCATGTCAGGCACTAAGCAAGGCATCCTCCACAACAGGACAATAATTAATGGCTGAAAGCAACTCGAAATCAAGAAGAAAAAGCAAATGTTTTGACTTCCAGGAGATCCAATGCTCTAATGCTCTAGTAATCTCTACACAACTTCGTTTCAAAATGAAAATGAACATCACACTGCAACTCACCTAAAACTTTATCAAAATAATTAAAAAAGGAATCTGCATCAAAAGTGATTGGAGCCTCAGAAGGTTCTCTGTAAGATTAAAGGAAAAAGACAATTTATCCCAAACATAACTTTGAAATTTTTTTCTACCAACTGGTGCCATTCTTAGGAACACTACTAGAGACAGACTCTCAAAAGGGACAGCAAGGAAAACTATAGTTTAAATTTTAAAAATCATTATTCTTACTCACCTTGTAGGGCAACAGAAATGGGAAAGATCAATGAAATAAAAGTAAAAATTGCACTTTGATTATACACATTTAACTTACGCTGATTTAGGGATCTGCCCACCCTCCACTTCCCACAAGATAGATCTAGCATTAGCTAAAGAAGTTATTTATCCAAGGTAATTTACATAAAGTCTATCTTTTAAAAATAAATAAGAACAAACCTTTCATTATTCCTGCTTTCTTAAAGAGAATGCTGAATGTAAATTTTAATCTTCTCATGAGGCGAAAGGGCATCAACACTACAGAAGATACATTCGTTGTACAAGTAACAATTCTATCTACCTTTTTTCCCTATTACTTGCCAAATGTCACATCTTCTTTCTTTTGTTATTATTTCTTCCTCTGATAAACCCTTTTATCCTTCTCTTTTCAGTTTGAAGCTTCCAATCTGCTTGGGGGTAGGAGATCAGAAACCTGAGCCTGGTGAGAGCTAGATGGTAAGAGTCCATCAGGTTCTGAGTAAAAATTTCCAGAGTAAAGTACATGGTTGCCCTGAACAGCTCTAGGAAAGTGGCCTTTAGATCTTTTGAGTGGTCTCTCTGGCTTACTTCAAAGGATCATATGGATCAGGTTACTAGCAATCTGACTCTAGATAAGTTATCATAGTATCAGGCACCAAAAGAGGAAAACAAAGCAGTAAAAATCACTTACTACAAAAAAATGAATAAATAATTAAAAAGAAAACAGAAAGAGAGAACTGGCAGTGACTGGACAACTTCAACATATGGGCTGTAACTATGTAGATGTTTATACTTTAACACAAATTACCGAGGCAGCTCTGCTCCTTTGTGTGTTGAGACTTTGGATATGAAAGCTTTCATGCTCTCTGAGACTTGAGTTAAGTCATAGTTTTCCTTCTGCCCCTTGGAAATGGGCTCTGGTTCTTTTTTGCCAGCAGCTTCCTGCAGCAGCTGGTCCAGCTGATCTGGTGAGAGCTCTAACCACTGGTCATCTGAAAAAGAAGCACAATACTGCCATACTATACTCACATGATGACTACTCTCAGGAGAGGGCCCTCTGAGACTTAGTGGAACGTTTCAGTTCTTTCAAACCTTCTGCTCTATCCTGGTCCATCACTTACCATCTTCTGGGGGAAGATTAGCTTCTTCTTTCTTAAGCTCTTCTATATCAAATGGTATTGTCTGTAATAACGTTAAGATTTCTTCACCTGGGCTCATAGCAAGAGAGCTACAAAAAAATAAAGGACATGGGCATTTAATAAGAGAGCTTAGAATAATAACTACAAAAACATAGTATTTTAAAGTTGGAAGGGATTATCCAGCCTAATTTGTTTTTAAACATTGGTTTTAGGATACAGAACTCTTTTTCTCAAAATTTCACCAGGAACTCCAAAATATAAAAGAGCTCCAAGAAAAACTGCTTTGTACAGGAAAGGAAACCATCAAAATGAAAATGCTACCTATAGAATGGAAGAAAATATTCGTTAACCATATATATGACACAGGGTTAATATCCAAAACATATAAAGAACTCATATAACTAAACAGCGAAAACAAACAAACAAACAAACAAACTCTAAGCACTCTGATTCAAAAATGGGCAGAGGAACTGAAAAGACATTTTTCCAAAGAAGACATACAAATGACTATAAAATGTGCTCAGTATCAACTAATCATCATGGATGCAAATAAAAACCACAATGAGTTATCACCTCACACCTGTCAAAATGGCTATCATCAAAAAGACAAGAGAGAACAAGTGTTGGCAAGGATGTGGACCAGTCCACCTTGTGCACTGTTGGTGAGAATGCAAATTGGTGCAGCCACTGTGGAAAACGTTATAGAGGTTCTTCGAAAAATTAAAAATAGGACTACCATATGATCTAGCAATTGCACTTCCGGGTATCTATCCAAAGAAAATGAAAACAGGATCTCAAAGAGCGATCTGTACTCTCATTTCACTGCAACATTATTCACAATAGCCAAGATATGGAAACAACCTAAGTATCCATCAATATAAATGGATAAGGATACACACACACCCACACACACACACACACACACACACACAATGAAGTATTATTCAGCCATGAGAAAGAAATCCTACCATTTGTAGCAACATGGACCTTGAGGACATTATGCTAAATGGAATAAGCTAGACAGAGAAAGTTAAATAGTGCAAGGTATCACTTATATGTGGAATCTAAAAAACAAAACAAAACAAAACAGAACAGTCAAACTCATAGAAACAGAGAATAGAAAAGTGGCTGCCGGGACTAGAGGGAAGGAAATAGGGAGAGGTTGGTAAGAGGGTATAAATTTTCAGCTAGCAGATAAATATGGTCAGAGGATCCAATGTAAAACATGGTTACTAGAGTTGATAACATTGTATTACATAATTAAAATCTGCTAAGGGAGTGAAAATTAAATGTTCACATACACACACACACACATATACACACACACACACGATACATATGTGAGGTGATGAGCCTGCTAATTAACTAGGTGGTGGGAATCTTTTCATAACATACAGGTATATTCGATGACTATGATGACACTGTAAATACCTTAGAACTTTGTCAATGATATCTCAATAAAGCTAAAAACAAACTGAAAGACTGCTTCACTTGAAATGGAGGCTAGAGATTAGAGTTCTCTCAGTTAACTTTGCTTCATGCAGTCTTCAAAGAACACTTTATTAGACAAATGCGTGGCATTTGAGATGCTGGCAAAATGGCTGGGGTTCAAAACCAGATCAGTCTGACAAAAGAAAAAAAAGAAACAAAAAGCCTAACGACAAACAAAAACCACACTCACATACAACCTGGGACCTTTTGAATCTTAGCATATACAAAGCTACTTCTTTCATGTTATTTAATAGCTTTACATATCTCAAATTCAATTTTGCAAACATAAATTGAGTTTCTTCTAACACTCAAATTCTGACTCTTGATTCTTCAGCCCAGTAAGACATGCTGCTTGAGCTCCACTCCCCTTGTGCCATAGTGACTAAAAGTGCTCTCAGGGGACAAGTCAGACAAATGTACCTTACCCACTGTGATCTTCTTTCAAGGGTCCTGTTCCCTCTAATTTTTGCCTTCTTTTGTTGTTCTCCAGTGTCTTCAAATAATTTTTTTTTAATATTCTGTTCAGTTTATCTTTGTAATTAGCAGGGGGTTAGTCTGATATGTTACTCCATCATTCCCAGAAAAGAAACTCAATTTAATCAGATTTTAAAGCGGTGCTATTTCCTTCCAAACCTGTGTTCATTTCTTTCTCCCCACAGAAAATGTATGGCAGGCTAGAATGAGACTTGATTTGGAGGCTGAATGCCTGCTTCATCCTGTGTTTCAGATTCACCTATAATAGCTAAACACAGCCCAGAACTCCCATAGGAATTTAAGCACATGGCTCAAAACCAGACTGCCTGAGTTCAAATCCTAGGTCTGTCACTTATTAGCTGTGTAACCTTTGGCAAATTACTTATCTCTCTTGGTCTCAGCCTCTCACTTGTAAATATGGGTGTTGGTGGTGGTGGTGGTGGTGGTGGTGGCTACCAGTGCCAGCAATCTTCTGTATCAACACTTCCTCTCTCTCAACCCCAGCTCCTTCAGGAGTCATGATCCTTTCCATTAACTGTTTAAATTTGGAAACTCCAACTTCTGCCACTCTCAAGAGCAAGTAACCCCTTAACTTCTGGCAAGTCATCACTCTGCTGCCATGTTCGGGTAGTGATAAACTCACCTTTCTGGCCTGTTTACGCAGAGTTGGAAGTAGTTCTTCGCCATTTCTAACCTTTCCTGGTACTGAGCTGAACCTCCTATCAGTCCCTAAAAAAGTAATAATGCCTATCAGAACATTATATACACGGTGTCTTTAACATAACCTGCTCACCGGCAACTCTAAGGGAGGCAGCGTATGATATAAGATATTGTTCAGGAATCATGAGGCCTGAGTCCGAGTTCCTGCTCTCTCATTGATGTCTCTGGGCTCCAGTTTCTTCAAATAAGGGGATGAGGTTAGATGTAGTGGTCCCTAATCCTCTTCACCATTAAGATCCTTTTTCCAATTTGGAAAGTTTTCAACCATTTTCTACTATTTAACTAGTTATTAAGAAGTAACTGACTAACTAGTAATTAACTTATAAAACAAAGTACAAATAGAGCCAAAAAATAGCATAACCCACCTTAACTATCATTTCTGTCTTTCATATACATGTTTATAGTGGCATTCACACTTAATATTTTACATTCTTTTAAAAATATACTATAATATAAGCACTTTTCCATACTGCTACACAGTCTTTAAAATCATCATATTCTTTTTTTAACATTTTTTATTGATTTACAATCATTTTACAATGTTGTATCAAATTTCAGTGTAGAGCACAATTTTTCAGTTATACATGAACATATATAAAATTGTCACATTGTTTTCTCTATGAGCTACCATAAGATCTTGTATATATTTCCCTGTGCTATACAGTATAATCTTGTTTATCTATTCTACATTTTGAAATCCCAGTCTGTCCCTTCCCACTCCCCACCCCCTTGGCAACCACAAGTTTGTCTTCTATGTCTATCAGTCTGTTTCTGAAAATCATCATATTCTTAACGATTTTTCTACTTCTTGGATGTTTCCTTAAAATTGATTATTCAAAGTGAGGGTTCCAAGTTTGAACCCTTCTACAGCTCTTGGAACTGGACTATCCAATTACTTCCCAGTTAAGGTTCTACCTATTGCAATGTTATCAGCAATGTATAGGTGTATTATTTTCACTATATTCTCAACAGCACTGAATATCATTAATACCCGTTTTACGTAAGTGAAAAACAGTCTTTATTATTGTGTTCATGTGCATATCTTTACTACTTGTGAGAGTGAATATTTTAAATTTAGAAATTTACAATTGTCTTTTTGTAATTTTTTTTAATATCTTAAACTGCAAATTTTTTTTTTAATTGAAGTATAGTCAGTTTAAAATGTGTTAATTTCTGGTGTACAGCATAGTGTTTCAGTTATACATATATATATATTCCTTTTCAGATTCTTTTTCATTATAGTTTATTAGAAGATATTGAGTATCGTCCCCTGTGCTATGCAGTAGGACACTGTTGTTTATTTATTTTATATATAGTATTTAGTATCTGCAAATCTCAAACTCCCAATTTATCCCTCCACATTTCCTTTTTCCCCTGGTAACCATAAGTTTGTTTTCTATGTCTGTGAGTCTGTTAAACCACAAATTTTACATTCCAGTGAAGCAACAAGTAATAACAAATCAATGAACAAAAGTGCATACCTGAAAATCAGTTCCTTAATAGAAAATTAGAACTGTTTATGATCAGTTAATATTAAAAGAATGTTCAGTTCAGTGATGGTTTTTTTTTTCTTCTTGTAATTTTTTAAATTCATGCGTTTGCTAATTTTTCTATTTGGTGTCTTCATATTTGCTTTATAGATTTTTGCAAGTTGTTCATCTGATACAAATAATAACTTCTGTCACTTTATACAGATGTTACTAATTTCTCTAAAATACTGGAAACAGTTCATAGACATTCCCTCATTACCATCGAACTAGGATGGCCCCTTTTAACTTTAGTTCCTACAATTATATTACACATTAAATATGGACCATAGAACTTTATTTTTTTTTTTAATTGAAGTATAGTTGATTTACAATGTTATGTTAATTTCTAGACCACAGAACTTTAAATCACTGGCCTGATTTTCCCTGGATTGTACAATTTTAAAAATGCATTGTAAGTCCTACCTTAAAGTAATCATTCTTTTTCAGACTTTCAAGGAAGCCAGCCCAGAGTGGGGAGGTAATCACATGGGATTTCTTGGAGTCAGAAAAATGTGGACTACATTTGGAGCATAAGATCTCAAATCCATGAGCCTATGTGGAAAAGACAAAATATTTATTATTAGGTTACCTTCTTTCCATTTAACCACACTAAACTAAAAACTAGGTGACCAGACACATGGGCATGTGAACGTTTATAGCACTATTCTAATTTTATGAAAAAAAATGTGACTTTATTTCCAAGTTTCTTAATCTCTGTAGAATACCAAACAATTATACAGGGGAAGCAAATAATACAAAACAAAGATTCTTATTCTCTACAGAGAGATTTCTTCCCTCACTGATTTAAAAAACTAGAAATTTAAACTTATTTCTTATTTGCTTAAAAAAGCTTTGCAAAGGGTTTCTTGCTTAACAGAAATTATAAATGAATTAAGCGTAGTCTCAGGCATAGTAAAGGGAGGGAATCACTTCATTTTGAGAGTCCTTTGGTTAAAAAATATAATGCACGTGGAAAATACTTCCAACAGGGGGCTTCCCTAATCACTCTAGAGAAAACTACTGTTATAATTTCTTGCATATCCTTTCAGAAGTAATCTATGCACTCAAGCAGATGTGTGTGTTTGCATTTGTGTATCCTCCTCCTCCATCCCTCTGTCACTAAATGGCAATATACACACTGCTCCAAACTTTGCATTTTCATTTAGTGATGCCCTGGAAATCATTTCATATGGACATATATAAATTTCTCCATTTCACTTCATGGACAGACCATAATTTATCAAACTAGTCCCCTACTAATAGACATTAGGTAGTTTCCAATCTTTTGCTACTATAAACAATGCTGCCATGAGTATCCTCGAATGCCTTTGTGGACAAGTAAAATATATGGAGGATAAATTCCTAGAAGTGAAAATGCTGAGCAAAGGATTTGTGCATTTTAAATGTTGATGCACGGTGACAAACTGTTCTAAGAGATTGAATCAACTTATACTCCTGTCAAAAATGTTTGAGGGCATTTCTTTATGTATTTTTATTAACCCAGTATATATATAAAACTTCTGGATACTTGCCAATCAAAAGGTGAAAAATACTATTTTGTAACTTTAAATTGCATTTCTTTTATTATGAGCAAGGGCCAATGTTTTTCATACATTTAAATTAAAATCAGTTGTATCTCCTTTTCTGTGGACTATCTGTTCATGGTTTCTGATCATTTTTTGATTGACTAGTACTATTTTTTTTTCATATTGAGTTGTAGGATTGCTGTATGTTAGAGAAATCAACTTTGTACCATTTAAATTGCAAATATAGTATTTTCTCCAGGTTTACTGTCTTTTGACTATACTTACGGGGTTTTTTTCCCCACAGAAATGCTTAATTTTTATATAATCAAATTCATCAATCTTTTCTTTTATAGTTTCTAGGCTCAAGTTTTGCTTAGAAAGGACTTTCCTACTCAGATTTCCAAAAGTTTCCTATGTTTCCTTTCAAATTTCATGGTTTCAAGTTTTTCAGTTCATTAGTTGGTCCAAGTGGAATTTATTTTGGTATTGGTGTGAGGAAACCAATTTTAATTTTTCAGATGGCTTCACAGTCCTATCATCATTTACTGAATAGTCCACTTTTCCTTCTTAATTGAAATGCCATGTTTCACATTAATACAGCATATTTCTAGATTTCTGTGCTGTGTCATTATTCTGCTAAGAGCCCTTTAACATACAGGAAGAAAATAAAATTTTCTGGTTCAACATTACCAGCTTCATGCCCAGTTCATGCGCTCGGTACTGGGGATGAGATGGAGGAGGCAGCCTGTAACAACTCCGCCGGTCTGGCACAAACCTTTGTTGCACCAACTGTGCATACAGACATTTAGTGAAAGTGACCTGGACATGGGGACACAAACTATGTGAGTCTTTTCCCAAAATAAAAAATTTGACTGTCATTTCATAGCTAATAACAATAACTTCATTTATGAGCTTCATATTCATATAAATGGAAAAAGGACCCACCTACTCACTGCCTACATTTTCTAGTAACAATCTTATCAAGATGTAATGCATATGCCATAAAATTAACCTTCATTGTCCATTTTTTAGTTATCACCAGGATGATTCCTATCATTAGTTACATTACATGGCAATGATGATAAAGAATAATTCTTAATTCTCTGGGAGAAATGAAATATTTTACTATTAAGAAGGATGTAATTACTCAAATAGGGAAAATATGGATAGAAATAGCTAGGAAACATTGAGATACAAAATAGGGAGTCAGGTCTCTTACAACCTTCCTCCCCTGGATAAGAGAAAAGAAAAAAAGAAAAAAAGTACATTAACTTGCTATGAGGAAACAGAATATTTCCAATATTTTCCCAGTGAACAATTAAAATAATGTTCAATTCTCTTTCTAGTGAGGGAAACTAGATGACCAAGAGACATATCTTACCGATGTCATTATTCGTGTTTCAGGCAAGAATGTCTTGAAAACACGACAGGCTCGCAGGTCAGTAGGGTCCCGGAGGTAAAATGCCTGGACTCCTGCAGCCACCAACCTGGGGCGCTGCTTCAGCACTGCAGCAATGCCGGCTGGAAGGAAGCAGTGCGCCTGATGGAGGGAGGCTTTAATTTTTTCTGGGTATCTGTGGCAGGTAACAGAATTATTTTTATTTTATGATATGCAAATATCTAGGATTCCTATACCATTTACTTCCATCTTAACATTTTACCTTGTCTTGGCTCATTAAAAGTAAGACAGAAAGAGTGACAAGAGAGGTGAAGATAGAGATGCTGTTTACACTAAAGACTACAAGAAGGAAGAGAAAGAGAAAAAGTGGGAAGAAATGGAAAATAAAAAACAGGGATTAAGGTGGTCCCATAAAAACAAAATGAAAACACTACTATACTTTGGAAATAAAATCAGAATTTATTCTCCTAAAAAAATGGTACACATTATACTGAGGCAAAGCTGAAAGAGATTTTTAATACTGTTAAGATACTGTTAATGGTGCTAAACATTTACTAGGTACCCAAATTTGAATGGCTGGCCAAGGAGGGTATGGCTCAAGGGGTAGAGTACATGATTAGCATGCACAAGGTCCTAGGTTCAATCCCTAGGAGCTCCTCTAAAAGTAAATAAATAAATAAACCTAATTACCACCCCCAAAATTTTTTTAAAAAAATTTGCCAATAGCTGAACAAATATGTTATTAGACTAAGACATTCTCTTCTGAATAGAGCCTAAAGAGTTCCATGTAGGTCAAATAATCCCACATATAGGCGCAGACCCACAGATAAAGCCTGAAAACATTGTGCCCACTTAGATTTTCTATCTAAAGGTCTGAAAATTCTTATCTATGGATATACATAATACTTAGCCACAATGTCTATGGTAAATAAATGCAAAAATGTTGAGAGGATAATATTTTTAAATGGGAATTAAAAAGGTACCCGTTTCTTGGTTTTAAAACGTTAAGTTTAATTTGTTGGTCAATTTCATGAAGGATGAAGACAGAATGAAAATTACCACTAATCTAGGTGAAAGAAATTCTAGACCCACCCAAAGACTTGCTATACTAAATCAAAAGGCTCTTTAGTTAGCAATGAGTGTTTATTTTCATACCCTCTGATGCGTCTATTCACAGCAGCTCGTATGGATTCTGAAGCCAAAATTTTTTCTGGGTGTGTTGAGATTATATTCAATGCTTGAGATATTGTTGGGGGTGTGGTGGGTAACCAGGGTACTGCTCCAGGTTTCTTTGGTGCAGGGATAATGCACAACTCCCCATGGTGAAAAAATACCTGCAAAATGGTATGTTTTAGTTTTCATACTAGGCACTAACAAAGTCTAGGTACATACGAAAAATGCTGCAACATGATTTTACCTCTGTAAATTTTCCAAACTTGGATATACTTACCCTATTGGCGCTATTATCAGGATCCAACCATTTAGGGAGAAAGTCAGCAGCTTCTATTAACAAGAATTCACCATCATTGTCTTCAATCCTAATGAAAAAAAGTTCCAGCTTTGTATTCAAAAAAGCACATATTTGCTAATAATCAAAACAGATTTGTTCTAATAGATTTTCTGCTTCATCTTAGTAAATAATACGAGTATGTATTATTGTAGATTTCTATAATAAAACAAAATATTTAAGATACCATTAAGCACTGAAGGAGACTGTAAGATTGTAAGGAGGGGTTGGAGGGCAATAAGGTGAGAAAAATAAGAATATAAATAAGTAACAGTGGACAAAAATGAGAAAAATATACAAAGTACTATATGGTTTCAGAAGGAGAAAAAAATTACACATAGCCAAGATTAGAAAAGCCTTATGGAGGAATTATTATTTGGGCCTTGAAAGATAATTTTGTTTTGCCTCATTTGCATCACTTTTTAAAAATTTAACTTTCTGAGGGTACAGTCACATGGTTAAAATGTCTAAAAAAATACATAAAAAGTTACACAATGAAAAAGTCTCCTTCCTACTTTTCTATCTAAACGCCCAGCTCCTCCACCATTGTTATTTCTTGTTGATCCTTCTAGAGTTTCCCTCTGTATAATGTAGCAAATAGGAACATAAATTATTTTTTTCCTCTTGTCACACCAAATGCAGCATATTATATATACTGTTCTATAGTTTTTCACTTTTAATGGATGGAGATACAACATGTGGAGAAAAGGAGAGATGTTCTCGGGAGAGGGAACAGCATAAGCAAAACCATGGAGGTGGCACTTTAAGGCAGATATCTGAAGAATGATAACTAGTAAAGAACAAGACTAGAAAAGCACAGTTATATCATTTTGAGAAGAGCTTTCAATGTTGGCAGAATCAAAGAGAATGAGTTTAGTTTTGTAGACAAAAAGAATGAAAGGTTTTAGAGCAGGGTAGTAAAATGGTTAGGGCTCTACTTAAGGAATACTAATCTGGCAGAGACATAGAGGAAAAGCTTTTTTCTTTTTCTAAATTTGTTTTAAACAAGTTGATGCCTATTAAAGAGCTTTAGAGGCCTAATATGTAGATAGGAACCATTATTTTATATATATATAATACCAGAATCAGCACATGAAAGGTATTGCCTTCTCCTTATTTTTCTTGTAAAGACAGAAACTAATATTTCTGTGTATCCTCATTTGAAATTCTATCATTTATTAAGAAATTACTGCTACCTATTTTTAGGTGTGGTAACAGTAGAAGCAGTTCTTATCTCAGATTTACATCCTGAAGTATTTGAAGATCAAATGGTATAGTACTGGAGATTTTCTTTAAAATAATCTTGCTATGTGATGGGGGAGTAGGGGAAGGAAGTAAATGGAATAATCACTATGAGTTGATAATTACTGAACCAGGGTGATTAGTACATGAGGGTTTATTCTCTTTACTTTTATTTATTCTCTCTACTTTTGAAATTTTGATATAATAATAAGTTTCCAAAGTTGCTGTTGTTTTTTTTCTTTTTGTTCTGCTGGGGAAAAGATTGAGTGGGTAGAAGACCAGAATTTGGGGCCTGAAGAGGACAACTAGGACATGCATTAAGTGGGTAAATTGCCCTCTGCTGGCAAAACTTGGGAATTTTAGAGAATTATCAGTTCCTATTTTAAAATTTGAAAGAGAATACACTATTGCCTACTTTGCTTCTTATCTATACAGCTGTTCACTGATTTCTCTTTAAATTTCTTCTGTATGTGGTTTCGTGAAAAATTTATCTATGGTATAATAAGGTAAGACACAATAAAGAAATCTGTGAAATGTGTATATGTATATATGAATGAATTTTTTTTAAAGATTCGTAAGAAATTTGATGGTGATTACTTTTGAGAAGTCAGAGCAGTACAACCTTTTGTATTGTTTGAATTTTATTTACCATGTGTATTTGTTCTCTCATAACAGGCATAAAAAAAGAGAAAACCTAAAATAAGCAAGTTTATTCAAATTTTTTTGGAAGTTGAATGCCCAAGTGCTATTTTAATCCCTCCTCAAAAAAAGGAAGTCACAAGAGAAAAGGAAGAAAATACAGAAATCACTTTTGAAATCTATGTCCCAAATTTGTACAGTTTCCACCAGACTACAGAAAAAAATATTACTAAGTGGGAAAAAATGTCAGTTTTAATAACAGAATTCCTTCAAAACTATTAAAATAACTATAATACCTTGCTACTAACTCTGGAAATTCCTTGGTAATTCGTTTTACTATATAAACAATAAACCATTCATCCTCAATGTTATCCCCAAACTTTGTCATGCCAAACATATGAGCAGGAACATCTCCTAAAAACAAGAGAAAAGCAATCATATAACCAAATAAACTTATCAGAGCAAATAAAAATACAAGCAATTATTCAATTAAACAAACATTCATTGACTGCCTATACTCTAGGTACTATACTGGAAGTTGGGGATGCAATCCAAAACAAGATACAAGAAGCCTACTCTTGAGCAGCTTAGGGATTAGATGACAGGAAACAGACAACCAAGCATCTCAAAACAAGATGATCAACAGAGGTATGCACTGAGGACAATGTGAATATCAAGTATGTGCTATCTGAGCTATGCTTATCTGGAGGAATGACCAGAAGTAGGCTTTCCAGAAAGAGAGAACAGCATGTGCAAAGGCACAGAGGCATGACAGACAATGGAGTATTTTGGGGATATCAGCATAAATTTTCAAACAAGTGCATTGTCCAAAAATATGTAGAACTCAAACAATACACTCTGAAATAGCCAATGGTTCAAAGGAGAAATCACAAGGGAAATTAGAAAACATCCTGAGACAAATGAAAACAGAAACACAACATACCAAATGTGTGAGATACAGTGAAAGCAGTGCTAAGAGGAGGTTCATAGTTATAAAAAAATCTCTAATCAAAAACCTAACTTTATTCCTTAAAAAACAAGAAAAAGAACAAACTAAACCCAAAGTTAGAGGAAGGAAATAATGAAGATTGGAGCAGAGATAAATGAAATAAAGAACAGCAAAATAGAAACAAATTAACAAAACTGAGTTGGTTTATTGAAAAGATCAACAAGATTGACAAAATATTAGAGTAACTAAAAAAGGAGAGAAGACCCAAATAACTAAAATCAGAAATGAAAGAAGGGATATTATACCTATGCCACAGAAATAAAATGGACTATCAGCGAACACTATGAACAATTGTATACCAACACACTGGATAACCTATAAGAAATGTATAAATTCCTCAAAACACACAACCTATCAAGACTGGATCATGCAGAAATAGGAAATCTGAACAGATCTATAACAAGTAAGGACACTGAATTAATAGTCAGGAACTTCCCAACAACAAAAAAGCCCAGGACCAGATGAGTTCACTAGAGAATGCTACCAAACATTTAAAGAAGAATTAACATCAGTTCTCCTTAAACTCATACAAAGAAAAAGTAAACATTCCAAGCTCATTTTATGAGGCCAGCATTACCCTAATACTAAAGCCAGAAAAAGACACAAGAAAACTACAGACCAATACCCGTGGTGAATGATGATGCAGAAATCCTCAACAAAACACTAGCAAACTGAACTCAGCAACACATTAAAAGGACTGTACATCATGACCAAGTGGGATTTATCCTTAAAATGCAAGGATGATTTGACATATGAAAACCAACCAATGTAATAAATCAGATTAACAGAATGGAGGTCAACCAGGTGTAATGTGGAGTGTCTCAAGAGCTGCCATGGCAAAACAAACAAAACAAAACAAACAAAAAAACCAGGTGGGAAGAACAGCCCAGCTAACTCTTCTTCCTACTCTAAATCTCCCAAGTTTCTTCAACCAGCGAACCTCCAATTAGAACCTCCAATACTTTATATATTAAACTTCAATTCAAATTTCATCCAGAAGCAATGTGGAACTGTTGAAGGATGTTAGGCAGGAGAGTGACCTGATCAAATTTGTATTTTACAAAAGTAACTGGAAACAGTGTGAGGAACTGGAGACACTGGAACCAGACAGGTTGGCTAGGTGGCTACTGTAGTCTTCTAGATGAAGAGATCAAGAGAGCCTAGACTGCAGCCAAACAGATGTAGAGAAGGGGTCATATTTTAGGAGTAGTCACACTAGGATTTAGTACCTGACTGATCATGGTGAAGTGAGGAGTTGAATATGATTCTGAAACACTAGCAAGCTTGATAACTAGGTGGATAGCAATGCCATTGAGCAAGACAAGAAAACACCGTGTAAAAATGACTTAACAGAAGAAAGATAAGGAATTGGTTTTAGATGTGCTGTGCTAACATGACAGTGTTCTTGCCAATAAATATCACGTGTTTCAGTGATTAGGAGTTCAATAAAATTAACAGTAAGGAAGACATCTGGCAACTGCTAGCCAAAAGATAACAGATAAGTCCTAAATCGAGAGCTAGAACAATGGTATCTCAAGATGCCAGGCTCCTGATCTGAAACAAGCCCCCACATAAGTCACTGCATGAATAGAGCCTTGGTCACCTATAGATGATTCATTTTAGTACACTTATAAGATAGGACAAAGTGGCATTTTTGGCCAGAAGTCAGATTTCAAGCACCGACAACACAGGGAAGTAGTGAAAGAATCTTAAAATGCTTCTGAGGGGAGAATTATGGTCGGTTAGCCCAATTATTTCTCTTTATAAGCCAGGCAGAGCCACTCTTAGATCCTTCTCAAAACAACTATGCAAAACAAGGCAGCCTAACAAACACATTGTCAAGACTGAGGAATACAGAGTAACAGCTAAAGGAACTCTGGTTAAGGAAACCAGACGTCTGAACCTGTTTAGTATCGGTACCTAGATACATCATGGTATAGTAAATTAATTAAAGTTCAAAAGATAAAGCCATGGTTTAATAATGTTGAGTATATATTAGTTCCTAAGGTAATGACTATTAGAAAGTTTTTTATCAATATGAATTTTAAAAAAATTTTAAGCTTAAGGGCTTAACTGAGTATAGACAAACATCACTAATCTAAGAAGTTCAGGATGTAAGTCTCCTGACAACACTGAATGAACTATAGACTATTACACACCTCTGTTGTCAGAATGACATTACCAGTCACACATATCAAATGAAAATAAGCAAAAGAGCCTTACCTTTCCCCGGTTTATATTTAAGATTGAAAGGCTGATTCTGCCAGATATAGGGGACCAGCATAGGTGCAAACTGGGTCATTATCTTCTCAATATACTTTTGAAGAATCTCTTTGTGTTCCTCTGGGTCCCTTGGTTCATCTGGTATCAGGAACAGGCGGTACTCTACAGTGTCTTCCACTGTAGCAAGCTTCATATTTTCCTCCATTCTTCCTTGATAACTACATTGAAAGTGTCAATAATATAAATGATATAGAATAACGTAGAAGTAATATCCTATTCCCTGAACTATCCTAGGCAATTTAATTAACGTTGTTTTTCAAAATTCAGTTATCCACATATGATCATCATGATTTTTGCCTTGACCACATATCAACTATGGTAATATTTCTTTAACATTGTTTTAATGACATTTTTATACTTACAATTATATTAAAGGAACTTTTGATATAATACAGTAAATGGAAATCCAGTACATTCCCAAATTAACTAATAGGTATTTAAGAATAAAATTAAAAATGTTTGCCCTTGCACTGGTGTGCCACACTTTAAGAAACACTGCAGTAACATCTTCTGTTGAGATACTATCAAAAGTCCCAGTTCTGCAATTAGTCCGAGTTGCCTCAATTTGGGCATTTCACTTTCTCTTTCTGAGCTTTTTTTCCTTAACTGTAGAAAAAGAGTTAATCTCTCATCTCTAAAATCCTTCTCTAATTTAAATTTTTTTAATGGAGGTACTGGGGATTAAACCCAGGACCTCAGGCGTGCTAAGCACACACTCTACCACTGAGCTATACCCACCCTCCTTGAGTCTTTATTATTTAAACACTCTTTAAGAAAGATTGCCCTTACTCTGCAGAATTTAAATCTTTCCCATTGCATGGCATAGGGGACTTCAAAACTACAAAACATTCATGTCCTACCATTTCACCCCAAAATAACCTGCCCATGGTTCTTGACCCTACAACTATCTGTCCTAAATTCTTCCCCTTTTCCGATGTCAGGGGGTATAGCTCTGGTACCATAGGAGGTGGAAAATATCTATTCACCAGGGGTTCCCCCTACAAACAAAAGTGCTAGCTTACTACTGCTGCCAGATGAAGCTTGGTAAAGGAAGACACTACATTGGAGGGTCCCCTCTAAGGCTACGATTGCCTTACTTGGTTTTCGATGGGATTAATAAAACGAGGTCGAAAGGAATTTATATCTTCCATCCAGACCCTCACTCACTACAATCTGTCCAAACCATCATTTGGCCTACCAACACAGATAGACATAATAACGCTACCCACCCACCCCATAATGCCAAGCACACATTGTTAAGAATTAGTGCCAGAACTGGAAAGGACTTTGAGATCACCCCGTCTAATTCCTCACTGTACACTTGAGAAAACTGGGGGCACAAGAGAAGCGAAAAAGCAGCAGAGGCCCCACCTGGAGTCTAGCGCTTTTTACTCAGACTAGGCTCTCTCCATGCAACAAAATGAGCCAATTCCGCTCACGGCTCTGGGGCCTGGGCCTCTCCGGCGCGTTTCTGTTGCGGTACTTTCCTCAGCTGCCTTTCCTACCTCGTGAGCAGGTCGGGAGCTGCCAGCAGCAGCCAAAGCGTGCCTCGGGCTGGGTCCACACGCTTGTCTGGGACCCGAGGCCGACGGAAACTCTGAAAGTCAGAAACCGGCTCAGCCCCGGAACCGCAGGCGTCGTCACTGCTGCGCGTCGGCGGGAGCATTAGGCGGGTGCCCCTGTGCCTTCGTCACTTCCGCCCCGGGGGAAGCAGGGAGGGCGGAGGACTAGAGAGGTGAGGGACCCTAGGGAAGTGGCACTCCGGCGCCTAGGCGACGGGGCGTGACGGGGCTGGAAGGTGGCGGGAGGGGGCCCAGCCGGAGCCGGCGGGAGGGCCAGGCCCGGAGGCCCCCACCCTGGCGTGTCCGCTCCGGCCGCGGCTGAGGAGGAAGAGGAGGATGATCTCCAGATACACTCGGAAGGCGGTGCCACAGAAGTTGGAGCTGTGAGTGGACGGCTCACCCATCCCAGCCGGGACCGGGGGAGGCCGAGGCGGGCTGCAGGCGCTTTGGGGACCCTTCCTGATCAGTCCCTTGCTCCTTTCTCCTTTCCCAGGGCTGGGGAAAGAAAATTTTCCTCGGAATTCTCTCCTCCCAGCCTTGCCGGATGTTGCCCTTTCTATCTCCATCTCCAGCTAAGGGCATGTTCTCTGTGCTGTCCCAGGACTTGGCTCTCTTGGGCTGCACTTCTTGAACTCAGGGACTGCGTTTCCTAAGGCATTTGCAATTTGGGCGGAGGTTTCACGTCCCACTACCAATGGCCATTCACGACTCGTGAAGCTATTAATAGCTGAGTGCTACAATAAAGTTGAATATGTCTTGTGCCAAGGAACTTTCAAAGCTGCTTACACGCATTAGCTCACTTAGACCTATCAATAAAGATACAGATAGGAACTATTATTTTGCACCTTCTACTGATAAAGATCCCAGGTTTAAAGAATGTAGCATGATGGAGATCACATAGCCAGAAACTGGTGGAACTTAAGTACAAACCTGTTGTCAACCTGATTCTGAAGCTTGTGATCATAACCATTACACATACTGCCTCCCCTGCAGTTAAGCGTCGGAATCCTTAAGGATCAGTTTGCTTTTAAGACTTAGAAAGCAAATATTTCCGGTTTAAAGACCCACCTCCCACCCCTAGTGAAGCGTTGTAATTTCGCAAATAATGATAATGTCATACACTTATTAATGCTTTACACTTTCAAAAAGACTTTCACATCTTGATCCTTGTAACCACTCTGTAAGATGGGTATGGTTATCTTCAGTTTTTCAGCTGATCAGAAAAGGTACACACCTTAAGATTATATAACCAGTAGGTTTTGAGCTTGGGCTTTTGAACCCCAAATCCCAATTTTTTTTTCCTCCACATAGTTACATAATTTTAGCAACCATATATTTATTAATTAAATATTAATTATATGTGGTAATAACAGGAATGGTATTTCCAGTCACATCTGGATTTCTGGCTAGACTCTTTTCAAGCCTTGTGAATTTTAGGCAAATAGCTAAACCTTTGAGCCTTCATTTCTGTAATATAGGAATAAGACCTTATCTAAAAAAGCATATCTAAAGTGATGGCACAGGGCTTGAGGCATGGTTACTCCCCGGGAAATGGTAATTTCCTTGTCCTTTCCCACCTTTACTTGGTACAACAGTCATACAAAGAAAATCAGTCTATGATTTTTCCTTGCCTTTCAGAAGCTTATTATCTACCGAGTATAGGATAGGACACAGAAGCAATTTAGATAATAAGCTTTTTAGGAACTAGGAAGAAGACAGTCATTTCCCAATAAAGCAAACAAGGCTTAGCTAAAAATCTGCTTTTATAATTAATTCTGACCATTCTGAGAATTTAAAAAATATCTTTTATGGAAAAAACTGTTGATCGGCACTAACTGGGCCAAAATTATGGACCAAGTATAGTTAGGTTACTTGTTCTCTATTGTTGATTGTAAAGATAACTCTGCCAAAGGATGATTCTCTAGAAGCATCAGAATAATGTGAATAATGAAGATAATGAAAATTATATGCATCTGAATAACTATATTAAAAGCAATTTTTACTTTAGGTGTTACAATGATAATTTGCTCTGTTGAAGTAACTTTAGTTTTCTCTCTAGTAGTTCCAAATTATAGATACTGAGAAGAGTTTGAAAAAAAGTGATTTTTCACAATACAGCTTAACATTTTGAAAATGATGAATCTCAAGCATAAATGTATAGTGAATAATATAATGACCTATTTGTCACCTACATTCAACAGTTATCAAGATTTTAATATATTTGCTTCATCTTTCTTCTGTATTTTTTCAGCCTCTCTGTCATATGTGAAATAAGGAAGGAAAACCCCAGACACTATTTCCCCCCATATCCTTCTTTACATATTTCTAAAAATTATAGACATTTTCTTATGTAACCATAAGGGTATGATCAAATTTAATACTTCTTTGGTTATCTAACTGTCACTTCATAACCAGATGTCTTTGACAGACTAAAATTGTCTTAAGTTTCTATTTCTTAGCTGGAATTCACATTTCTGATACCCAACACTGTCTCAAAGACAAGCTTTTGGTGTAGGATCATTGAATGAGAGAAGTACAAATAGCTCTGCACAATTCCATCCTCACCATTTAAGAAGTAATTTAAAGTACAAGCTCTGCTGACTAGGTCTTTAGATTTATCTTTTATATATAAAAATGATACAATTCACTGAAATCTCAAACTACTCATTTGCTCTAAGAAGCCTCAGACTACGTGGATTTGAATCCTGGCTCCATCACTTTCTAGCCATATGACCTTAAGCAGATTACTTAATCCTTCTGTGCCTCACTTTCCTTTCCTGTGAAATAAGAGTATTAGATTTCTCATGTACATTTGCATATTAAAGGCCCTGGGAGGACCTCTTGTTAAGATATCTGTGTAACTTTCTTTAATGTATTATGTTATTTGAATGTAGAATTTTGTGCGGAAGGAAAGTCTACTATAGATGATTAGAACTGGAACATATAATAATTGACCCCATAGTTTATTGTAATGCACATGTTGAACTCTGTAGAATAGCACTGTCCAATAGAAATATAATAGAAGCCACAAATATAATTTAAAAATTTCAGGTAGTCACATTAAAAAATAGTAAAAATGGGTGAAATTAACTTTTTTACCTATTTATTTTGAAATAATTATGGACTCACAGGAAGTTACAAAAATAGTACATAGAGTCCCATGAACCCTTCCCCCAGCTTCTCCCAGTGATGACAACTTATGTAACTTATTTCAAAGCCAGGAAACTGACACTGATACAGTACTGTTAAATAGAGTATAAACCTTACTCAGTTTTCATCAATTTTTATATCTATTTCTTTGTGTGTGTATATGTGTACATAGTTCTATGCAATTTGGTCTCATTTATAGATCTATGTAACAACAAGTACAAACAAGACAGAGAGCTGTTCCATCCATGCCTTTCTCCATACCTTGGTAATCACTAATCTTTTCTCCACTTCTATAGTTTTATCATTTGTGAATGTTTTATAAATGGAATCATATAGTATGTAACCTTTTGAGCTTGGCTTTTTTCACTAAGTATGATGCCCTTGAAATCCATCCAAGTTGTTACACGTATCAGTCCACTCCTTTTTATTGCTGAATCATGTTCCATTGTGTGAATATACCACAGTTTAACCTTAGTTCACCTGTCAAAGGACATTCCAGTTGTTCCAGTTTTTTTTTTTCAGTTATAAATAAAGCTGCTGTGAACATTCGTGTACAAATTTCTGTGGGAACAGAAATTTTCATTTCTCTGGGATCAATGCCCAAGAGTGCAAATGGCTAGGTTAGGTCTAGAATAAATGCATGTGTTTAGTTTTCTAACAAATTGTGAAACTATTCCAGAGTGGCTGTACAACTTTAATATTCCTACTGGTAATGTATGAGACATCCAGTTTCTCCACATCCTTGCCTGAATTTAGTGTTATCACCATATTTTATCTTAGCTGTTCTAATAGGTGTGTGTTTATATCTTATTATATTTTCAGTTTGCAGTGAAATTAATTTTAAGAATATATTTGATTCACCCAAATATATCCAAACTATTATCATTTAAACATGTAATCAAGATAAAATAATTAATGATATATTGTACATTCTTGTTGTACTAGAACTTAGAAATTCTATGTGTTTTACACTTAAAGTGCATCTCATTTTCAGCTGAACACATTTTAACTGCTAGGCTAATGGCTACTGTATTGGACAGTGCAGTTCCAGGACAGCAAGAAGGAGGTGACTAACTTGTAGATCAAGTTACTGAAAAGTTTATATTTTATCTTTACAGGAAATATAACTTTGATTTTCTCTTTCACAGGAAAGGAATAACAAAACATGCTCTTAATCATCATCCCCTTCCAGAGCAGCTGGATGAAATTTCCTCTACCAATGACAGCCATGAAAAAGACATAAGTTCCCAAAGGTAATAAAACAAAGTGTACTTGTTTGCGTATTGCACTTGATAATAGCAGGTTTTCTTTTTTCAATCTTAGGATTGGTATCAAGCCTTGTACTAATGAAACAAAACAAGAATTTTTTTTTATCACATTTTCAGTACCCCTCAACTTTCATTTTGGAACAGCTAATGGAAACATCATACTTATTTTATAACCTTTGAAAAATGGTATTATGAAGTAGTTAAAAGCACAGACTCAGGAGGAATCCAATAGATCTGATTTTTAATCCTGATTTTGCTACCTATTAGCTGAATAACACTGAGCAAACCACTTACCTGATAATAGTATATCTTAAAGCGTATTGTGAATATAAATGAAATAAAGTATAGTAAATGCTGAGTAAACATTAACGGCAGTTATTATTTTAAAAATAGAACAGAGGAGACTAACTTCTCAGAGGGTTCTGAGAAACAAAGTATGGTATCATAGAAAAATTATACTCTTAAGACCCAGTTTCAAAACCTAGAACTAAATTTCAGATTCTTTGTCTTAAAAAAGGAGTTGAGTTCTACATCACCAGGTTGTTGTGAGGATAAAATGGGGTTACTATCTGTAAAAGTGGTTGGTAAACTGTAAAAGTGCCATATAAGTTTAGACACTATTAATACTTCTGAAATGTCTGTAGTTTGCAAGGGTAGAGGTTGTAAGTGGAATGTTAAAGTATTCATTGTAGACTAGAATCCATAAAGTATTATTAAACTAGAATTATTTAGAATGGCTGCCATCAGTTCTCTAGGAATTAGGTTGGCCTTTTCCATGATGCTTACATTTCAAGTTCTTTACTTATTTTTGCCTCTGTGGATATATTTGTATACATGCTTATCACCTAATAAAATGCTAAGTAATTAATGCTGCAGAAACTTGAGGAAATATAAGAATTTTTCTGTTTTCTCTTCTCCTTCCAAATTGTGCATTTAGTGAGTCTGACATCACACAAGAATCACCTTTTACATCAGCTGACACTGGAAATTCAAGGTCTGCTTTTCCAAGTTATACAGGCACAGGGATCTCTACTGAAGGCAGCTCGGACTTCTCCTGGGGATATGGTGTGAGTTTTATGTTATTGGTCTGATGGAGTGCTTGGGAGACTGTTCTGGGAGTTAGGATTTGTCAATTTTGTCAGTATATTTCATTCCTTCCTTCTCCTACATTGTTTCTTTACCCTTTAAAATGGCCGTAAAGAAGTATTAGTCTTCACCCTCTTTCAGTATTTGCTGTTTTATGGATGTAGTAGTTGATCCTTAGAGATGCTTAGTGTTTGGCTTAAACAATTGCAGGTTATTGTGGATCTGGGTCCTGGATCTGCTCCTTTTGCTGTGTCAGTCCACTAATGCAGACTCCACTACTAATATTACCTTGTTATTTAAAGTGTTTTTGAAACTTTATTACTAAGCCATATAGACTTGGAAAATGTTTATGATATATTGTTAAGTGAAAAAAGGCACCTTAAAAATAGTATATACGATATGGCTCTAATTTTATTTTACATATATGTACACACATATATATACATATATATACATACACACACAAACCCTTGAAACCTGAAATGACTATTTGCCAATTAAATAGCAGATATCAGTTTAAATGGCAAAAACCACTAAAGCTATTTCAATTAAAAAATAAGGAACCAGACAGGAATTCTTTTTTACAAATTTGGTTCCTTTGCTAACTTTGTACATTTTAATTATTTTTATTTTTACCTAACATTTGTCATTATACACTATCCAGGGCCATTTGTTTTTCCAGTTAACGATAGTTCTTTAATAGTTGCATAGCCATTGTTATTACAAAAAATTTGCATTTATAACTCTGTATATATATTTTACATAAATATAACTATATCTGAGAATAAATTTGTAGAGGTGGAATGCTGCTCAAAAGATACATGCTTTTGTAATTTTGAAAGTTGTTAACCAAATTTACCTCTGTAGAGGTTATTCAAACGTACATTCTCACCAGGAACATATGAAAGGGCCTATTTTCCTGTACTTTTGACCAAAACAGTGAATTATCAAACTTTTTCATGTTTGACAGACTTTTAAGTTTTTTTAAAAAGGTATCTGATGCAGTGGGGTTGGTTAGAAAAAAATGTTGCACAGCTTACAGAAAATTGCATAACTTACATTTTGTGTGTGCATACATGCATGTGTGTGTGTATGTGTATGAAAACAGTACACAGATGAATATATAGACAGTCAGGACCCCCACAAAGCTCCTAGATGCCTTCTCCCAACCCCAAAGATAATCACTATTCTGACCTCTGTCACTAGTTTTACTTGTTCTTGCCCTTCATATAAATGGGATCCTACAATATGAATTCTTTATATCTGGCTTCTTTTGATCAGCGTTGTTTGGAGAGTTCAGACACGATATTGCACATATTTGTAGTCTGTAAATTGCCTATTTATATTTCATACTCATTTATGTATTTGCTTATTATTTTCAAAGTAATTGGTAGCAGTTCTTTATCTTTCAGATTAGGGGTGGTAGGTGTACTTTATCTGTAAAAGACTAAATAGTAAATATTTCAGGCTTTGAAGACTGGCAGGACCCTCAGCTCTCAGTGAGAATGCAGCCACAGGCACTACGTAAATAAATGGGCATGATGGTGTTCCAGTAAAATTTTATTTACAAAACAGGCTGTGGGCTGGATTTGTCCCACTAGCCATAGTTTGCTGATCCCTGTTCCAGATACGTAGAGACTCTAAGGAAGCTGTGTTATATCCATTCTCCCTATAGAATGACAGAACTTTTGGTATTGTACCCAGTTGAAAATTTATTTACTAACCTCTGTTACAGGTAAAGGTAGCTAATGAATTGTACAATAAGTCAGGAGATGGGGCTTTCTGGAATGCCATTTTTTCCATTTACCTCCTTACTCCTAATTACTGCCTGGAACATGGAACTATAACTAAAGGTAAAATAGCCGTCTTAGATCATAAAGCATCATTGAGGATGGAAGTGATAGAAGAAACAGAGTCCTTGATATCCATGGAGCCACCACATCAGCTTTTTAATGCCTACCCCTAGATTAATTTTTTATGAGAGAAAAATAAACTTTTATCTTCTTGAAGCCACTGTTACTGTTTTTGTTAGTAGTAACTAAATGCAATTAATCACTGATATACTCATCCTTTATTTTTTATAGAGGTTTAATTTTTTAGGTGTTTTTTTGGGGGGGGATTAGATTTATTTATTTTTAGAAGAGGCACTGGGGATTGAACCCAGGACCTCGTGCATGCTAAGCATGCACTCTACCACTGAGCTATACCCTCCTCCTCTTTATTAAATGTATTGCAAATATATTTTCCTGGTATGTGGCTTCTGTAACTTTCACAATTTCCACACTTGTGTCTTTAATCCCCCTGGAATTGTTTTTTGTATGTGGTATATGGATCATAATTTTAATTTTCCATACAGACAATGAATTGTTTCAGCACCATGTACTGACTAGTTCAGGATTTCTAAGCAAGTGCATTTTTGGCATTTTGGGTATGGCTGTTGTACAGAAACGTAGCAGGATGTTTAGTATTCATGTTCCCTGCCTATTAAATACCTGTAGCACCCCCTGGCCGTTATGATCACTGAAAATGCACACACGTTTCCAACTTCTTCCATAGAAGGCAGTATCATTTCCAGTAGTATTGTTGCATCCTTTCCCCACTGATTTTGCTATCTTACCTCTGTTATAGATTAAGTTTTAAAATATGAAAGGGTCTTTTCCTGGGCTCTCTAAACTGATCTAAACTCAGGCTAATACAGCTGGTTTTAATTAAACTATAGCTTTATAATAATCCATAAAATCTGATAGTGAACTCTAACTGCATTGTTCAGTAACTGCCTTGGCCAATCCTTTTCATGTATGTTAGAATCAGACTTAAATTGCATAGGTCAACTTGGGGAGGATTGCTAGCTTTATGATACTGAGTTCTCCTGATTTGGAATCTGTTATATAAAACTTCCCATTTAATATCCATTTCTTTAAGGCCTTTTAATAATTTTTATAATTTTATCCATAATGGTAATGTACATTTGTTGAAGATTTATTCCTAGGTACATTGCATGGTATAATATTAAAATTTATATTTTTAATCTATTTGTTGCTAGTATATAGGTGTAGAATTCCTATTTTTTTAAGGGAACAGCGTTCTAGGTAATGTTGGCTTCTGGGAGAAATTTATAGTCTTTGCCATATTTTTAAAACTTTTGATATTTAATTTAAATGTTTTTCTTATCTTGTAGAATACTAGATTAAACTTTCATTGGATTTATTTTTATTATTTACTACAATATTCACACAAAGTTCACTCTTTTAAAGTGGTTTATATTCACAGAGTTGTATATTCACAGAGTTGCACAACTGTCATCACTATCTAATTCCAGAACATTTTCATCACCCCAAAAAGAAACCCTGTCTCCATTAGCTATCACTCTCCATTCCTCTCTCCACTCAGCCCCTGGCCACCACTAATGTTGTTTGTCTATATGGATTTGCCTATTCTAACATTTCACATAAGTGAATCATGCATTATGTTACCTTTTGTGTCTGGCTTATCTCACCTAGCATATAAGGTTTCCATGTTATAGCATGTGTTGGTAGTTCTTTTTTATTAATGAATATAATTCCATTGCATGGATATACCAAACTTTGTTTATCCATTCATCTGATGATGGACATTTGGGATGTTTCAGTTTTGGGCTGTTATGAATAATGCCACTATGAACATTTGTATACAAATTTTTCTGTGGACACATGTTTTGAATATTCTTGGGTATATACCTAGGAGTGGAACTGCTGGGTCACATAAAAACTCTATGTTTAATTTTTTGAAGAATACGTTTCTCTTTGATATTTATACCTATAATTATATGATTTTTTCAAGGTTTCCGGTTAGTATATAAATAATGTTGATATTTTCTTTGTATTACAGAAACATTTAATTGCAGATTTCACATGTATGTCAGAGTAGGTAATTCCTTTGAAATCTATTATTTTGTTAGTAAGGCGTGTCTTAATGAAAATCAGATTTTGTGATCAAAGTTGCAATTACTACATATTGTGTTTCCTTAAAAACCTGAAACAACCTCAAACTTACAGAAAAGTTTGTAAGTATAGTAAAAAGAACAGTCATTCCTCCATATATGTGGGGGATTGGTTTCAGGACCCCCCATGGATACCAAACTCCACGGATGCTCAAGTCTCTTATATAAAAGGGTGCAGTATTTGCATATAACCTACACATATCCTCCCACACACTTTAAATCATCTCTAGATTATTTGTAATACCTAATACAATGTAAACATATTTTACATTTACAAACACACGGGTATGAAGGGCCAAATGTTTTTCTCCTGAACAAATGGATAGTAAGTCACTGACATGATGCTCCCTCACACCAAATATTTTAGTGTGTATTTCCTTCAAACAAGGGCACTGTATAACTGGAGTACAGTCATCAAATTTGGGAAATTAACACTGATATATTGCTACCGTCTAATCCATAGATTGCATTAGTTTCACTAGTTGTCCCAATAATATCCTTTATAGCAAAAGTCGTATCACATTGTCATGTCTCTCTAGTTTCCCTCAATCTGGAACAGTTCTTCAATCTGTGGTATCACACAAATGAGCCTGTTTTTCTCATCGCATTGTTGTGTGGCACATGATTCCATTTGTCCCATTACTGATGATGTTCACTTTGATCACGTAATTAAACTGGTGTCTTCTACCTTATTATTTTTTTCTATTTGTATTTAGAAGTATTTTGTGGAGAGGTACTTTGAAATTATGTGGCTACTATCCTATTCCTCATCAAACTTTAAGTTTATGAATTTACTTATATCAATGTAGACTCAAGGATTCCTATTTTGTTCAGTGAGTTATAATACATCACTATCATTATTTATCTTAAGTTAAGTTCTTATTGTCCTAGAGTTGGCCAGTAGAATTCCCTCAGGCTGGCTTCTGTGCCATTTTGACATGCCCCCATCCTTCTTTGAGTACTATTTTATCTCTGCTCAGCCCTGGAATCAGTCACTTCTCCAAGGAGCCCTGGTTCCTTTTAGTGCCACATTTAGGAACAAATATTTGGGTGCTAAGTGTGCTCACTGCTTTTCAGGTGTCACTCATTCCCAAACCCTCCCAGTGGACAGAAATAGGGAGTAAAAAGTATTCCTCCTACTCCACTCTGAAATGACAAGGTTCATTCTAGTTTTTCCCTTTTCCAAATCTGTAATTTCTTTATCTGACAGTGAGCAACCTGGCTCCCATTATTTTTAATATATTTACTTATTTGATTAATCTCCCTGAACATAACCAGTTTCACACTACTGCCTCCTAACCTCTCCAAATGCCCTTCTCACTCCACAGATGTCTCAGCACCCTATGCTGGGTCACTGCCCCCTCTACTCTCCCACCCACTGAATGATCTCATCCTGCTCAGAGTCAGACACCTAATGTTGTCCTGGCCTCCACATAGACACCTTCCTCACACTGCTTGGGCTGTCACCCAGGGTGGGGCTGCCTATTCCAGCCGCACAGGGTAACTTTCCTCCCTCCATTCTGGTTCCAACATTATAAGCTGGCTGGCCTCCCACATGGACATTCTTCTAATCTCACTTGTGCTCCATCACTTTGCAACAACCTGCTCCCCCATGAGCAGGGCACCCACTGTGGCAGATTATATTTTCAAAAGTCATGCCAATATATCTCCTATCTGACATGCCTTTCTTACAAGATACTGGTACTCCTCCACTGAGGAGTTCTTTCCCTTTGAACCTGAATGGACCATTTAACTGCCTCAATCAGTAGAATGCAGTAAAAGTGATGCTACATGATTTTCTAGGTTAGAAAGCAACACAGCTTCTGCCTGGCTATTTCTGTTTCTCTCTCTCTGGATGCTTGACCTTGGAATCTAGCCACCATGGTGTGAGGAAGTTTAAATCACATGGAAAAGCCCATGTAGAGAACTACTGAAGCCCCCCAGCTGAAAGCCAGCATCAATTGCCAGACATTTGAGAGAATGAGCATTCAAATGCTTTCAGCTCCAACCTTAAGAGCCTTTCAACTGATATCCCAGATGTTGTGGAGAAGAGACAAACCATTCCTGTCATGATCTTTGCAAATTCCAGACACATAGAAACCTGGAGGGATGATACATGATTATCGCTATTTTGAGCCATTCAGTTTTGGAGTAATTTGGTACACTGCCAAAGTAACGAGAACACCCCTCTCACACTGCTCAGGGTCAGAAAAAATGCTTAGATGTTCTCATCACCCCTCTCGGGCTCCCACCATACAACGGGCCATCTTCCCACACACATGCCCTCTTTATCGTGCTTGCGTTCCAATTTCTTACCAGGATGCCCTCCCAGGTAGATGCCTTCCTTATTCTCTTCTGGCTTTGAAACCCCATGCTGAGTGTCTGTTAAGGCGTTGGTTAACAGGCAGCACACAGCTACAATCCATGAGAGAAAAAAACTCATAAAGTGAGCCCGTTTATCCTGGCTCCCTGCCTGGGGATAATATTCTAACTATGGAATTGTGAGCTAGAATCCGAAGCATGGTGGCCCCATTTTGCTGAGTAACGGAGATCAGAGTTCAGGGTAGATGAATCTGCAGGACATAGGGAGATAAAGAACACCAGAAACTAACTAAGTGGGTAAATATAAAAGTCTGTATTTTTTGGTGATTTCTCTAAGGGATAAGTGACTGATTAAAGCAAAAAATATGCAAGATGGAGATTATATTTGTAGAAGTAAAAGCTGAGATAAATACACCTCAAAGGATGAGTGAATATAAATGGAATTATTGTTATATGGTTATTACATTTGTGAAGTGTCAGGTATCAAGAGAGGAATGGGAAGTAATAAGAGGGAGGTATGAAGTGGTAAAATATTGACTCTTAACTAGACTTTGATAGGTTAAGAATGCCTATTATTAGCCATAGAGCAAGCATTTAAAGAATTATAAGAAGAATAAGCTAAGAAGCCACTAGGGGCAATAAAATGGAATACTAAGAAATATTTGATTAACCCAAAATAAGGCAGGAAAGGAAAAGAAAAAAAAAAAAAAAAAGAACAGAACAAGGACAAGAAAGGACCAAAAAAAGGGTGAGGGGGCAAATGGAAAAGAAATAGCAAGATGGTAGATTTCAACCTAACCATGTAAATAATTAAATGCAAATGGAATGGATAACATGCAGAATGGATAAAAAAGCAAGAATCAACTGTGTACTATATAGAAGAAATGCACTCTAAATATAAAGACCAATAGGTTGAAATTAAAAGGATAAAGTTATACCATGCACACCGTAGGCTGACATGGTTATATTAATATGAAACAAGATAAACTTCAAGACACAGAGTTGGTCACTGGGAAAGAGGAATATTTTTTAGTGATAAAAAGGCAGCCTATCTTCGCTGAGGCTGCTGGAACAGAATACCACAGACTGTGTGGCTTAAACAACAGACATTTACTTTCTCACAGTTCTGGAGGCTACAAGTCCAAGGTTAAGATGCCATCAGGGCTGGTTTCTAGTGAGGCTCCTCTTCCTGGCTTACTGCATCCTCACATAGCCTTTTTCCTGGACACATGCACAGGCAGAGAGATTTCTGGTGTCTCTTCCTTTCCTTGTAAGAACACCAGTCCTATCAGATTAGGGCTTTACCCTTATGACCTCATTTTACCTTAATTTCCAACTTAAAGGCTCTATCTCCTAATAAAATCATGTTGCAGATTAGGGCTTCAACATATGAGTCTGAAGAGGACATAACTCAGTCCATAACACAGCATACCAGGAAGATATAATAATTCTGAATAAATAAATATCTACTAGTGTTTCAAAATGTATGAAGAAAAACTAATAAAACCAAAAAAAGGACTAGGTGAATTCACAACTGTTGTTAGAGATTTTAGTTATTAATAAAACAATTAGAAAATCAGTAAAAAACATAGAAGATCTGAGGGTAGACCCAACAAATGCAGAGTACACAATATTCCCAAGTGCATATGGGATGTTTACAAGGACAGACTGTATGGTAAGCCATAAAATGTCTCAATATTGTTCAAAAGATTAAATCTTACAGAGTATGTTCTCTGACTACAACAGAATTAAATTGGAAATCAGTAACAATAAGATACCTGGAAAAAGCCCAAAATATTTGGAAATTAAACAAAACTATTCTAAATATTAAATTACAAGAAAAATTAGGGGGTATTTTGAACCACATGGTAACAAAAACATAAAATATCCACATTTGTGGCTGCAGCTGAAGTAGTTCTTATAAATAAGTTTGTAGCTTTCAATACCTATTTTAGAAAAGAAGAAAGTTTTTAAATAAATAAGCTAATTTCCTAGGTTAAGATGCTAGAAAAGGAGAGTAAATTAAACCCAAAGTAGAATGAAAGAAATAATTAAAAGCAAAATCAGTTAAACACAAAATAGATAAATAAAAGAGAAAATGAACAATCCAAGAGTTGATTCTTTGAAAAGATTACTAATTAATAAGCACTCTAGTGATAACAGTCAAGATAAAGCAAGAAAATACAAATTACAAATATCAGGAATGAAAGAAAATTTATCACTACAAATCCTAGAGACATTAAAATAATATTAACAGAATATAAAAAATTTTATGCCAATAAATTCTGTAACTTAGATGAAATGGACAAATTCCTCAAAATATGAA
Source organism: Camelus bactrianus (assembly GCF_048773025.1). Taxonomy (NCBI): domain Eukaryota; kingdom Metazoa; phylum Chordata; class Mammalia; order Artiodactyla; family Camelidae; genus Camelus; species Camelus bactrianus. The sequence goes on from NC_133549.1 coordinate 68,622,858, forward strand.
CAGTTGTAAAACCCCTAAAGAAACTGAATCAAGCAACTCTTACAGAGAAAGCTGTAGGCCCAAGTGGTTTCACCTATATGAATTCTATCATACATTTGTGGAAGAAATAACAGTTGCACAAACTTTTTCCAAAATACAGGAACATTTTCAATTCACTTTATAGGCCAGCATAATATTGATGCCAAAACCTGACAAAGACAATATAATAAAAGAAAATTATGAGGTGGGACTTCTAGTATGGCAGATTGAGTAGCTTGACAAATCTTCCCCCAAACCAACAATAAAATGACCGAAGGTAACACAACAAATAGAGTAGCAGTTATTCATGAAAATCGATAGGACTCTGAATTAGGAACAGTAAGAGTCTGTTCAACTTTAAAATGGCAAGCTGTGTAAACCAGCAGCTTTACCACCAGAAAGTGCTCAGTAGATTTGGATGAACCTTATATCCAATAGCATTGTCAATAATCGTAGCAAACTCGGTGGCATATGAACAAGGAAAAACAGTGACTCAGATAGTCTGAGGTTTCAGTACTAAGTAGGGCAAAAAATGGATTGGCAGACTATTCAGAAGTTTATCAAGGAAATCTGAGATATAAGTCATAGAAGGCCCTAATAAACTGCACATATCCATGCAGGAGAGGCCAGAGAGGGCCCAAACTATGCACACATCCCTGGCTGCCTCAGTCAGCACGAAAATGCAGAGGAGATACGTGAGAGCACAGAAATTAGAGCCAAGGCAGCCATAAAAACTGCTTCAATTTGAACTCAGACAAAGTAAACTATAAGGCAGAAAATACTACTAGAAACAAAAAGACATTTCATAATGAGGAAAAGGCCAATTCATTAGGAAAATAAAGCAATCATAAACTTATATATATCTAACAACCCAGCCTTAAAGTACATGGTGCAAAATTTGGCAGAATTGAAAGGAGAAAGAGAACACAACAATTGTGGCTGGAGTCTCCAAAACCCTACCCTCAATACTTGGTAGAACAACAGAAAATCAACAAGGATACCGAAAACTTGAACAATGCTATCCACCAACTTGACCTAATTGATTTCCCCCAATGACAGCAGAATATGTACTCTTCAAGCATACATAAAACAAGTCTCATAAATCTGAAAGAATTGAAATTATACTATGTATATTCTCCAACCATTTGGAACTAAGTAAGAAGGGAGCAACAGATACAAATTTGGGATATACCCAAGTATTTGGAAATTAAATAGTGCTCTTCTAAATAACCAATGAGTCAAAGAAGAAACTCAAAAAGGAATAAAAAAATCCTTACAGATATATAATAATTAAATAAATTAAATATCTTCCTACAAAGAAAAGCCCCGGGCACAGATGGCTCTACTGGTAAATTGTACCAAATAGTCAAAAAATAAATAATAAACACCTTTCATAAACCCTTTGAGAAAATAGAAGAAGGAACACTCCTCAACTCATTCAGTGAGGCTACTATTACCCTAATACCAAAGCCAGACAAAGACATCCCAAGAAAAGAATTCTGTATGTAAAAAATTCTAAGGAATTCACAAAACAAACAAAACTGATTAGAACTATTACATGAGTTTAATAAGGCCACAAGATACAAGGTCAATTAAAAATCAATTGTATTTCTATATACACTTAAATATTTAAAGAAAGAAATAATTCCAATCTTTCAGAAAAGAGGGAATGGTTCTTAACTCATTCTGTGAGGCCAGTATTACTTTGATACCAAAGTCAGACAGACATCACATGAAGAGAAAACTACAAAGTAATATTCTCCTGAAATTAGACATAAGAACTTTAAATTATTAGCAAACCAAGACTAACAACATAAAAGGATTATTTACCCTGACTGAGTGAAATTCATCCAAGGAATGTACAGCTATTCAACGTTAGAAAATTAATACATCATAGTAATGGGGGGAAACGACATGATTATCTCAATTGACACAGAAAAATATGACAAAATCCAATACCCACTCATGTTAAAAACTCTCAAAAAACTAGAAAGTAAAAGGGAATTCATCAGCCTGACATAAGGCATCTAAGAAAAACTCAACAGCTAACAGTATATGTAATGGGAAAAGACTGAATATTTCCCTCTTAAGATCAGGAGCAAGGTAAAGATTTCTACTCTTGCCACTTCTATTCAGCACTGTATTGAGGTTCTAGTCAGTGCAAAAGGACAAAATAAGGACATGAAAGGCATCCACATTGGAAAGGAATAAATAAAACTATCTTCACAGGTGACATGATGTAGAAAATTCTAAAAAACTTACACTCCCTCCACCTCATTCCCCAAATTCTTAGTTCTTAGTTCTAGTAGAGTTCAGGAAGGTCACAGTATATGAAATCAGTTATAGAAATCAATTGTAAATACATTTTATTTATGTAATGCAATACTATTCAGCCATAAAAAAGAAGAACTAATAGGTGCTACACTATGAATGAACCTTGAAAACATGCTAAGTGAAAGAAGCCAGACACAAAAGGCCACACATTATATGATTCTTTTTATCTGAAATGTCCAAAAGAGCAAATCTATAGAGACAGAAAGCAGATTAGTAGTGGCCAGGGGCCAGGCAGAGAGAGCAATGGAGAGTGATTGCTAATGCAAGACAGGGTTTCTTTTGGGGATAATGAAAATGTTCTGGAGTTAGATAGTGGTGATGGTTGCACAATTGTGCATATACTACAAACCACTGGGAATCACACTAAAACCACTACATTGCACACTTGAAAAGGATAAATTTCATGGTATTGGAATTGTATCTAAATTTTAAAATCCACAGTATTTCTACACATTAGTAATGAGCAATCTGAAAATGAAAATTAAAAATTCACAAAGAACAAAAACATTGTTAGAGATAAATTTAACAAAAGAAGAACAAGACTTTTACATTGAAAATTTTAAAACATTGCTGAGAAAAATGAAATATACCTGAGACATTCCATGTTCATGGACTGGAAGGCTATATATTAAGATGGCATTTCTCCCCAAATTGATCTATATATTTAATGCATTCCCTATCAAAATCCCAGCAGGCTTTTTGTAGAAATTGATAAGCTCATCTAAGATTCATATGGAATTGCAAAAGACCCATATTAGTCAAAATAATTTTGAAACAGAAGAAAGTTAGAGGACTTATACTATCACATTCCAAACTTAATATAATGGTACAGTAATCAAAACAGTATGGTATTGACATAAGGATAGGCCTATAGATCAATGGAACAGAACAGAGAATCTTGAAATAAACCCTTATATTTAGGGTCAACTTATTTTTGATGAAGAATTACCAAAGCAATTCAATAGGGAAAGGATATTTTTTCCAATAAATGTTGCTGGGACAACTGGGTATCCATATGCAAAAAGGTGAACTTAGACCCTTACCTTACATCATACAAAAAATTTACTCAAATAAACTATAAACTTAAATGTAAGCAAAAATTGTCAATCTTTTAGAAGAAAACGAGAAACCTGCCTGCAAGACCCTGGGTTAGGCAACTAATTCATAGATATGACATACCAAAAGCACAAGCTTAAAAAAAATGATAAATTTGACTACATCAAAATTAAAATCTTTTGTGCTTCCAAATGCACTATCAAGAAAATGAAAGGACAAGCCACAGATGGGGAAAAAATATTCTCAGTAAATATATCTGACAAAGGATGTATCCAAAACTTAAAACTCCACATTAAGGAGATAAACCAGTTGAAAAAAATAGGCAAAAGGCTTGGGCAGTCTGTAAAAAGAGGACATATGAATGGCCAAGTAGCATACAGAAAGATGCTCAATATCATTATCATCAGAGAAATGCAAATTTAAAACTGTCATGATACACCACTTCACACCAAAATTCTAAAACTAAAAAGACTGACAATACCTATTATTAGTCAGGATGTGGAGCAGATTTAATGCTCAAACATTCCTCGTGGGAGTGCTAAATTATATAGTTATTCTGCAGTATAGTTTAGTAGTTTATTTTAACACTAAACATCCACTCATAAGACCCAATAATTCTACTGCTAGGTATTTATCTGAGAGAAATAAAAATATATGTCCAGAAAAAGATCTGTGCATGAATATTCATATCAGACTTATTCATAAAAACAAATATTGTAAATAATGCAAATGTCCCTCAATAGGAGAATGGATAAAAACAAATTGTGTCATGTTCTTAAAATGCAGTACTTCTCAGCAATAGAATGTAATGAATACCAACAGATGCAACAACATGGATGAACCTCAGAAACATTCTGCTGAGTGAAGGAAGCTACTAAACACATAAAAGTACATCCTGCATGAGCCTACTGATATGAAGTTCTAGAACAGACCTGCTAATTTATAGTGACAGAAATCAGATCAATGGTTTCTTGATATGGGGAATGGGAAAATTCAACTACATAGGATATAAGGGAACATTCTGGAATGACAGAAATGTTCTAAACTGGAAGGAAATGGTGGTTAGTTGGGTGAATACATTGGTCAAATCTCATTGTGCTGCATGTATATACTTGAAATGTTACTGTATATAAATTATTCTCCAAAAGTTTATTAAACTTTTTTTAAGTACTCAGAGTTAAGGGATAAGATAGCATCTATTAAAATTACTGGGGACTCTTAAAACAAAGCAGGTAGAGATTTTAATTTAAGAAAAGACAGATATGAAGATCCAGTTTAAAATCTTGGACATGAATAGCATTTGAAATATCTCAACAGATAACTGGACATGATTACTCTATGTAAATGGAACCCAGTAAAACAGAATAGTAGTGAACTGAATGACAGAACTAAGAAAATCACCTGGAACTAGAAAGCTAAAGACATTGAGAATCTGAAGAGTAGTTAGGAGACATGGAAAATGGATCAAGATGCTGCAATATATGTCTAACAGAAATTTGGAAAGAGAGAATGGAAGAGAGGCAATATTAAAAGAAATCATCACTGATTTTTTTTTTAAAGAATTGAAGAAAGACAACAGTCTTCATGTTGAAAAGGCACTGTAAGTGAAGGACAAATTAAAAAACAAAAAACTTCCAGATATATTCCAGAGAAACTGCTGAAAATCAAGAAAAAAAAAACTATTAAAAGCTATTAGAAAATATAGATCACATATAATGGAGTAAAAATCAGACTTACAACAGGTTGCTCACAATGAACAATAAATGCCAGATGACAATGATATTATATCTTCAAACTAAGGAAAAAATGATATACCTCTATTTATGATATATATAATAAGTAATAAAATTATGTATATATGATATACTACCATGCAGTAGTGAAGGCAAAATACAGACATTTTAAACATCTATAGAACAAAAGTTTCCCATTCATTTATACTCACTGAAAGAACTATTAAAGGACAGATTGTAGCAAGAAGGAAAATAAAGCCAGAAGAAAGGAATGGGATATAAGAAGCAACAGAGAACAAAGTAATTGGCAAAGCATACTAGTAAACCTAAGTAGTTACTAAAACAAATAACAATAATATTTTATGTGTTAAAACCAATACTAATATTAAAATTCAAAATAAAAATCACATGGAAGATGCTTAGAGGGAAGTTAAAGCATATCAAAGTCCTTTTTAAAAATTTGTTTTACATAAGTAGATTGTCATTGATTGTCAAAGTGGTGAAAGATGTCTTAAGCCCCTAAATCCCTTTTCATTTTTGTCAATAGTCCTGTAAACTGAAGGAAGGAAGGTTTAGACTAGAAAGTGCCTTTGAAACTTTAAACTGCAACTCACACTAACACATGTAGTTGACATTGTAACCCAGTGTGTGTACATAAAACACATGACGAAACTACACAAAGTAAGAACCATTATATGAGTGATCACTATCATATTTTACTTTCCATTCTGCTTTATTATATTTTACTTTTTTGGTATTACTTAATAATGTCTTAAAATTGATTTCACTGTCCACATGGTCCTAAAGCTTGAAAAACACTAGTAAGAGTTTTTCCTGAAAAGTCCTAAGTGTCTACCTCTCCTGCTTTAAAAATATATGCTATTAAGTCAGAAATAAGGTAAAGATAAAAAGTTAAATGAAAAAAATACGATAGAGATTTCTAGCAGCATCCTACCACCCAGAATGGAAGGCTTGGATTCATCTTCACAACCACCTCTCTCAATGAATCAGTCATCAATTTCTGTGTCTTCTGTCCTCACAATGTATCTCACATCTTTGTTCTCCTTTTCTTTTTCCTTTAAAAAAATTGAGATATAATTGACATATAATATTGAATTACTTTTAGGTGTACAACATAATTTGATATATGTATATATTACAAAAAGATCAAAGTTCTTTCTTTGTTTCAGTGGGGGACAGAAATTCTGAAAAACTTTAAACTTTGTTAGTGAAATAAGGGAGTATGGATAATAAAATTTTAAGTATAACAGTATAAAAATAATGAATATTTTCTAAATTGATAGGGGGAATATGGAAAACTCACTGTAACAGAGGGAAAGAGAATTAAAAACACAAGAAAAAGAAGGTAAATAGAAAACACAAAATAAATTGTAGAAATAAGTCCAAATATTGCACATTACAATAATTATAAGTGAACAAAATTGACCCATAAATAAGACAAAAACTCTGAAACTGGATTTTAAAAATCCAGCTACATGCTACTTAAAGAAATATATCAAAAACAGAATGATTCCTGAATGTTGAAAATGAAGGGATGAAAGAGTTCTAAGAGGCAAATACCAGCAAAAAAAAAAAGCTGACATGAACAGAATTTAAGAAGATAAGTATTTAATAGGAAAAGTAATAGATTTCACTGAGACTAGGAAAGTTTGAGCTTACTCCATCCAGGAACTTGAAAATAATAAATAAGAAAAATTTAAAAATATATTTGTATTGAGTCTTTAAAGTTAAACTCTACATCTACCTAGCAAGCCCTGTTTTATTGTATAGAAGCTGACTTTTATTGTTAGAATGAAAATATATATTTCTCATCTTGTGCTTTTAAAAGAAGGTGTAACTTTTCTTCCACAAGAATGCAAAAGGATGCATAAATACAGATAAAGTAGAGAGTAAGCAGATAATCAGATAACATGATCAAATTCACAGTTTATAGCCATAGATTTATAGGGAAAAGATTTAACCTAAATTGTCAAGTAAAAAATACACACTACAAAGTATTATACATGTAGGATTGACTGTCTACTTTAAGCTCTAAAAAAATACTGGAACCAAGCAACTATACTAAAATTAACAATCATTATTTTACAGTGGTAGAATTATTGGTAATTTTTATTTTTCTTTATACTTTTCTGGGTTTTCATGATGAAGAAAATGTTACTTTTAAAATTAGATATTTCTACAAATTTCCTTTAAACAGGAATAGGAAGGCTATTTGAATACTTAAAGAGCCAAAACTCATTAACTTAACTTTTCTTTAACAAAAATTCAACAGTATTTCAAATGGACTAAATATCAAAAACAAAACAAAAATCTGAATGCTTTTTACCTTTTATGATTTTTTAATGAGGGAGGTAACTGGGTTTATTTATTAATTCATATTTGGAGGAGGTACTGGGATTGAACCCACGACTTCGTGCATGCTAAGCATGTGCTCTACAACTTGAGCTATACCCTCCCCCACTAACCTTTACGATTTTTAACAGAGATTAAAGTTCACCTAAATATTATGGAGTAATAATTTCTTCTAGGAACTTGATCAAAATGCAACTGAAAAAGTCCAGGCAATGTTCACAGCCATTGATGAGCTCTTATATGAGCAGAAGTTGAGTGTACATACTAAGAGTCTACAAGAAGAGTGCCAACAGTGGACATGTAGCTTTCCTCACCTCAGGTATTGGAATCCTTGTATATTCATAGCTAATACTAGAATTTGAAAAGCAGACTTCAAAAAAACCTATTTATTTATTCTGAAATCTTTATGGGCATGGTTTTGTGTAAATAAGGCCATGTGCTGAAAAGCCTCAGTTGATAGAAAACTCACGTCGATGGCAGTTTCTCTGAGTTTCATAACTACCAATATGTTGTCCTAATTGAGTAAAACAATTTCTATACCAGTAGCTAAGATCTGTGTATTGTCGCTGTCCAAAGAGCTCTTCTTTAGAGCAAGAAGTTCAGAAAATGTACTTGGTTACACTGTTGTCTACAGTTAAATTCTTACGCACATATACTTGAAAGCAGATAAAGGCTATTAGGAAGTGTCCTTAGAAACTGCATTAGTGCACTTATTACACATACTTAAAATTTATAGATTCATGTTCTTAAAAATATAATTCAATTTTCACTAATTTGGCCTGTCTTTCACCCATTTTGGAAGATTTAATGAAGATTGTTATAGAGGATGGAGGGCAAATTACAAATGTTTGCCTAGTTTCCTTGGAGATTTGGGGGGAGTAGAGGGAGTGACTATAGCTTTATGTTTTCCATCTCCATTCTGGGGAAGAGAGATATACCTTTAATAAGGCTCTGGATTCACATTTCTCTCAAGAATCTTTCTTAATCAGTAACAGACTAAGTATGTACTGGACTTCTATGTAAAGCCATCAAATTTGTTCCAAAAATATCTACATTATATATGCCCGGTGAAGGTGCTTAACTGTCTCTTTATGTTCTTCGCTTTGAAGGATTCTGGGTAGGCAGATAATCACTCCAAGTGAAGGTTATGGACTGTACCCTAGATCCCCTTCTGCTGTTTCAGCTTCATATGAGGCAACACTGTCTCAAGAAAGAGATTCTACTATGTAAGTATTTATGTATTGTAATGTACAAGTATTATATTCTACCAGTTATACTTAGGGATTAAAATACTTCTTACTATTGGTATTTAGTGAAGCAAGCAAATTCTGTAAGATTGACCATAGTCTTCATGCATATTAGAAATTTGTTATTTAATTTTTTGTTCAAAAAGTAAGACATTCTCTAGGGCTTAAGGGTTATTCAGATCAATATATATCTATATCTACATCTGTCTATAAATACAGGCACTTCCCTCTTGGAACAGATGTGTAGATACACTGGTTTAAAGAAATTCAGGGATCTAAGAAACATTTAAAAGTTTTTTGAAAAAAATCTTGAAAAAGTGATTTTTCTTAAACATGTAATGCTAATTACAACTTAATCTACAGAAGTTAAACTGCTGTTAGTATATTAGCTTAAACTGAGTAATTAGTACATTAATTTAAATGGCTAATTCTTTGAACACCTCCAACTATTTAAACAGCAGCAAAATAAACTCAAATAGGACTATTTCAAAAATCTATGCTTACCCTTAATTCTATGCTAACATTTCATAGTTTTAATTCATTTTAAAATTATTCCTTTACTTTTTCCTAAGACTGTAGCTTTACTTACTTGATACCTTCTAAGAGTTGGAGTTTTACTTACTTTTGATGCCTTTTTGGGCTTGTAGTAATTTCATTAGACCACAAAGTAAAGTATTATTGTCGTAGGTCAGTTAGGGTTATGGAATCTGGGTTATCAACTAACTGATTTTTGCTCAGAGAATGGGATTTGTTTGCTTCTCCCAAAGTTATTTAAACTTAAGCTTTTGGTCACTAGACTGAGCTTTCTTTTAACATTTAAACCTCATGTGTTACATCAATAAGCCTTTTTAAGTTTACTCCTTTTATATACATTTCAGATTTTTAAAAACTAATGTCTCCCACAGAAATAATATATTCTATAATTCTCACTGACCACAATTACAAAACCCATGCCCTGCTATTAAGATATATTTACCTGATCTGTTAGTATAAACTTTATATATCCCTTATTATTTTATAACTATAAATACTAGTTCCATTTAGAGAACTTATTTCTAAAGAAATAAGAAACAAGTCTGAGCAGTTAGCGCCTCCTTTTTAAGGACATCTGGCTAAATCATCTACAACATACTGCAGACTTCCTTTCTTTCTCCCTTCCTCCCTTCGTAAAAGTAGATTTAGTCAGAGAGATGCACACTCCATAGACTGAGTGTAAGCCATCTCAGAAGGCCATAGAGGACATGAGGCGTGGGGGTGGGTAAAGCAGAAGTAGACAGACACTCCATATACAGTGTGCCAGCCATCTCAGAAAGCAAAAGAGCGACCACAAGGTGCGGAGTTGTTAGTTTTTATGGGCTTGGTAATTTCATATGCTAACAGGTGGGAGGATTATTCCAACTACTTTGGAGACAGGCTGGGATCCCCAGGAACTGGGCCATCACTCACTATTTGACCTTTTATGGTTAGCCCTGGACATGGCACCTGCGGGAGTGCCAATGTACTATGCTAACTTAGTACAGTGAGTGTATAATGAAGCTCAAGGTCTACTGGGAGTTGAATCTTCTGCCATCTTGGTGCTAACTTCTGTGTCATTCTTTTAATGATTGTGCCCTTTCCTTCTCCCTCCTGTCTCATTGCCCCCTCAGAGATTTATTTTTTCTTTTACTGAAGTATAGTCAGTTTACAATGTTGCATCAGTTCTGGTGTACAGCATATTTCAGTCATCCATATACATACATACACCCATTTTCATATTCTTTTTCATTATAGGTTACTGTAAGATATTGAATATAGTTCCCTGTTTTATTTCTTAAAATAGTATGTAGCTGGATTTTTAAAATCCAGTTTTAAGAGTTTCTGTCTTATTTATGGGTAAATTTTGTCTACTGTAATGTGCAGTATTTGGAATCATTTCTACCATTTAGTGTTTTCTATTTATCTTCTTTTTCTTGTGTTTTTCCCCCTTGTGTTTTAATTCTCTTTCCCTCTGTTACAGTGAGTTTTCCATATTTCCCCTATCAATTTGGAAGTTATTCATTACTTTTATACTGTTATACTTAAAATTTTAGCATCCATACTCCCTTATTTCGCTAACAAAGTTAAGTTTTTCAGGATTTCTGTCCTCTACCGAAACAAAGAAAGAACTTTGATCATTTTGCAATATATATGTATTTATACATTTTAATTAACCATAATTATTATTGATGCTCAGACTGTTACAATTTGCCCATGTCAAGCTAACTCCCTTGTTTTTGTCTTGACTATAACCTTACTTTCTGGTTACAGTAGGATGTTCTAGGCCCTACTTAATTTTTCCTTCCTTTAGACACGGATTCATCTGAAATTCAAGGAGGCCTAATTCCTTTGAGAGGCTACTAGTATTTGAGAACAAAATTAGGGTAGTGAGGGTATATAAATTGGTGGTGTTGCTACAGTTTTGCCCCCTTTTTAAATAAGAAGTGTGGAAAATGTGTCAAGAATTCATTTCAATATTTTTTTCAGTTTAACAAATAAGTTTTCCATAAAATATGAGGCTTATCAACTGCTGAGACTTTCTGTAAAAATAACATTTCAAGTTATATCCATTCTTGCCCCTCCACATTACATCAGATTTTCCTTTTAAAGCTCAGAGTTAATCCTTTCTGTCCCCTACTTAAAAATCTTCAATACCTGCCCACTGAATTTAAGATACAAATATAAAATTATGTCAAGGGCTGGCCTCAGTCTACATCTCTGTCTTTATCTTCTGTCACTCTCTATCTCATTCATTAATCCTCCCACACTGGCTTTCTTTCAAATCTCAAATGTACCAAACAGGATATCTGGTCCAGTTTCCATTCTTGAGTTCTTGGGCCAGAGTAAAGTGGTACAATAAACAATACAAAAAATGCAATCTCTTCCTCTTTATATCTCTAATACTTAGCACAACACCTAGAGCATGGTTAGCATTCAGTTTTGTTTTATTTTTTTACTAAATCAAAATATCATATTTATATGATAACAAATCCATGAAAATTAATTAATTGATATTATGGTTGCAAAACAGTGTTACCAATCAAAACAAATATTAATGTCTAGGTCAAAATGGAATTCTAGGAACTTACAACGATAGAAGATGATGGCAGCAGAAGGAGAAAGAAAGCAAAGGCCAGAAAAGGTCCCTGAAATGATGATTTCTAAGACATTTCTATTTGAAAAAACTATGCATTCTGCTGCTTCAAGTTAGCATAAGGGGCTGAGCTACCCTTAATTTAAATGCATATCTCAACAAAAATTAACTGTAATAACTAATAAGTTGCTAAAATATATGACTATATGCAAAACTATAACTCTTAAGAAATCATTAAAAGAACAGAGGGCCCAGAAATAAACCTTTGTGTATATGACTAAATGATTTTCAACAAGGGTGCCAAGAATACACAATGGAGAAAGGACAATCTCTTCAACAAGTAGTATTGGAAAAACTGGATATCCACATGCAGAATGAAGTGGGACCCTTACCTTACACCATATACAGAAATAAACTAAAAATGGACTATAAAGACCTAAATGTAAGACCTAAAACTATAAATAAAACATTGGGGAAAAGCCTCATTGCCTCATTTAGAAGTGATTTACCGGATAGAACACCAAAAGTACAGGCAGCAAAAGCAAAAACAGGCAAATGGGACTACATCAAACTTAAAATTTTCTGTGCATCAAAAGAAAGTCATCAGAGTGAAAAGGAAACCTGTGGAATGGGGGAGAATATTTGCAAACTGCATGTCTGATAAGGGGCATATATCTAGAATATATAAGGAACTTACACAACTAAACAACAAATAACCCAATTTTAAAATGGACAAAAGACTAGAATAAACAATTCTCAGAGAAGATATACAGATGGCAAACAAGCATATGAAAAAACGCTCAACATCATTAATCAAAAGAGGAATGCAAATTAAAACCACAATAAAATATCACTTCATACCCATCAGGATGGCCACTAACAAAAGAACAGAAAATAACAAGTGTTGGCAAAGATGTAGAGAAACTGGAACCTTTATGTACTGTTGGTGGGGATGTAAAATGATGCAGCCATTATGGAAAACAATATGGAAGTTCCTTAAGAAATTAAAAATAGAATTACCATATGATCCAGCAGTCTCACTCCTGGGTATATATCCAATATCCAAAAAATTCAAAGCAGGATCTCAAAGAGATATTTACACACCCATGTTCACTGCAGCATTATCCACAGCAGCCAACAGTTCGAAACAACCCAAATATCCATCAGCAGATGAATGGGTAAAGAAAATGTGGTATATACATACAATGGAATATTATAGAAGGAAATCCTGTCACATCTGCAATATGGATGAACCTCACTGATATTATACTAAGTGAAATAAGCCACTTACAAAAGGACAAATACAACACTATTCCACCCATATTAAGTATCTAAAGTCGTCAAATCATAGACATAGAAAGTAGAAGGGGGGATGTCAAGGGAGGGGAGGAAGAAGGGACATTAGTGTTTAATGGGTATCAGAGTTTCAGTTTGCAAAATGAAAAAGTTCAACAGATCTGTTGTACAATGATGTGAATATACTTAACACTACTGAACCATATAGTTTAAAACGGTTATGATGGTGTATTTGATGCTTTATTGTTTACCACAATTTAAAAAAAATCATTAAAGTGATATAGTGGTGTTTGTCCTAAGCCCACCTCCCTTGTGTCACTCATTACAAATTATAGCTTTTGCTTTCATTTTCTTTGATTTTTTTTATAACTGTCCTAAATGCAAGAGCCCAGTCAAGCTAATTACAAATCAGATTTTTTTTTTTAAGACATAAAGAGCTTTCTGAACCTCTCTAAAACCATGGAAATATTCTCTTTCAGTTCTTCTACTGGTAGGGCCATCCACAATCATATTTCCTTTACAGTATACTAAGTTATAATGTTTTTCCTTTTGGCATCATGAGCTCACACCTTCATGTAAATTTCTTCTATTTTGGTCATTTCTAGAGGTCTACTGAGAGATAAATTTGGTCTGAAGTGGAGTTGAGAGTAGTTAATTGTGCTTTTCAGATCCTAGTCAGGAAGGAGAGCTCTTTGCCACTTGTTCCTCCCATCCGCCCTGGAGGGCTGCAGTCATCACCTCCATGAAGGCTGCAGAATTCCACCTCCTAAGGCCTACAGCTTCGTGGGCTGGCTCCAAATTAGACCGTCTAAATAATAAACCTTGCAAAGTCATTTTATCCTCCATACAAGTGAAGAAGAATAAAGTGGCAGTGATTTTTTTTTTCCTCTCACAAGAAAACAGATCTGAACTTAAATATTACTTTAATATAAATATTACTTTCAGGTCAATACATTATTAGGTAAGACTACTGTTATTCTTTTAGTAAGTAAAAGAACTACAAACATTTTAGAAGTTAAAGGTTATTTTCTAGACATGGTAATCTCTGAAGTCTGATGATTTAAAAGACTCTTTTGTTAGAAATAACATTTGCAAAGACAGTTTACTACCATCTGTTTTTTGCTACCGCTTTATCTAACTGAAAAATTTTTTTAACAAATGAAAAGGCCTATACTTTGTTAGAAAAGCCTATTTTTTTTTAAAGGAGGTAATTCCACTAGTTACCACTGACTAAAAAATGATTGGTTAATAATACAAATGGAATGATACAATAGCAGAGTAACATGGAATGTTGCGAATGCAACGCTTGACATGGGTTTGACAGCTTTTAATTTTGTCATGTGGTAGAAAAAAAGTACTAACACCACTATTTTATAAAGGAAAAGACATTTTAACACAAAAAAAGCATGAAGTGCATAATACATAATAAGGACAGTCCTTTTCAAGAAAGGGTATTTTATAGTCTTACTGAGCATTGTTCTTATTTTGCTCATTTTGGTGTGGATCAGTAAACAAATCTGTCATGATTGCCATAAATCTGTTGACCAGAATTTGGGTATCACTATTTTAGAATTTCATAACAAAGACTTTAAAAACTCTTAAGTCTCAAGTTTAGAGATTTTATAAACAGTAATAGAGATTTCATAAACAGTAATACCAGTTGGTTTAGAAGTGCTGGTTCTTCAGACTTTTTCTCATCTCTTACTGTCTCTTCATCCCTATGGCTCCTGCCATGGTCCAGGCTCTCATCAGTTTACCAGCTCTTGCTTTATCTTTTGCACTAACCTCCTAACCACATTATCATCTTCATCACCACCATAGTGATCTTTTAAAGCAAGGATGCTGTCATTCCCCTTCTTAAAAACTTTAATTCATTTCCATTGCTATCAGTTAGACAAAATTAAAAATGTACTTCACAGTCTGGCGTCATACCTTTCCAACCACTTCCTCTGAACCATATACTTTATTTAGTGGCTTACAAAACAGAGGTTTTTCTTTTAAAAGAAGTCTGGAGGAAGGGTATCTAAAGACATCATGGTGATGGCATGGTGTTTTCAGGGTCCTAGACTCCATTTATCTTTCTGCTACACCATGCTAGCCCAGGATGTTTTTTCCTGGGTTTTTTTCATGGTCCAAGATAGCTGATAGAGTTCCAAATATGACATTCACTTTCCAGGCAGCAGGAAGGAGGAAAGGCAGAAGGGCAAAAGGGCACCTCATATAGCTAGGCCAGTTCTCTTTAAACAGCCTCCCCAGAGTCCCACACAACAATTCTGCTCTTACCTCACTGGTTACATCTGGCCGCAAAGTAGTGGGAAATGTCTTTAAGGTTGGGTGTATTGCTCTCCAGAACTAAATTGGCATCGTTTACTAGGAAAAAAGGGAAGAATGGATATTGGACACTCTAAGCATTTTCTGCCACATATATATATAGTTTTGTGAAATTACTGTACCTATTTTGTAATCTTTAATACTTACCATTTTATTGTGAGCATCTTCCATTTTCCCCCCAACATTAATTTAATAACATCATAGACTTCCAATACTATTATTTAAACAACCAATTCCCAATCCTACATTTTGAAACAGTTGGGCTAGTATTGACTTTTGTCAATTATAAATAATTCTGTGATGATAATTTTTATAGCTAAATCTTGTAGGTCATATCCTTGAAGGAAATCCCTACAAATGAAACCACTGAATCAATAGGTATGTTTATTTTAAGGCTTTTAATAAATATTTCCAAAATGTCTTCCAATAAGATTTTCCGACTAGCCTTGATGAAAAGTGACATAGGTTTATTCTTTTTTCACTGTTTAAAAAAAATACTTAAGGTACAAAAAAGTATAAAGAACAGCACAAAGCATACATTGGCTATATTTAATATTTGGTTAAACTGAGAGCCATTTAAAAAATTGTATTGCTCAGATTTGACTTTCTCCAAAGTAAATCTGCTGAAGTGAATGAGTTATTACATATTCACTGAATACTTGGGTAGGAAGAGGAATTTAAATATAAATGAGAGAAGATCCTTGCCCTTTAGGAGCATGCGTTTTGAAAAATGATTGAGTTATTGAAACAAACTCATAATTTCCTGAGGTATCTTAAAGAAGTAATTATGACTGTGAATCTTACTAAATTAAAAAAAAAACATTTTATAGCCATAGCTATTGCATCTGAGAAGATAGCACAGAGTATTCAAAAGTGCATAATACACCTAAGCAGAGTAGGTCTATGGCTAGTATTTACTCCTATTCTGAGAAATTATAGATTTAAGGTTCAGAGTAGTCCAGGAAGGGGTCACTAGAGCAAGGGACTTTGAGCTGAAACTTGTGCAACTGAGTTGCTGTGAGAACTGTTTATGCTGTACGTAATTACTATTTGCTTTTTTTCCTCCCCCAGATTTGGTATTAGGGGAAAGAAGTTACATTTTTCATCTTCTTATGCTCCTAAAGCATCTTCCATTGCCAAATCCCCTAGCTTGTGTTCTATGGAAAGAGAAGAGGAAGACTGTGTCATCTTCTCTGAAGGAATAATAGAGGAATACCTAGCATTCGACCACACAGATATGTGAGTATTATGTCTTTTAAACTTTTTACTCCCCTCCTATTTTATGTATTAATATCTACTTTTTCTAAAGTATACCACAAATATTACCTATAATTAGATTTATGTCCATTTCTGTTATTTATTTTTCTAATATTTCTCAGTGACCAGTGTTCATGTACTTAGTTGATATAAATTCTTATTGCTTCCACATACCAGACTTCCTTGTATATTTTCTTCCTGCACATGTAATTTGCCTCTTCCTGAGAGTAAACATTTTAAAATGCATCAATTTTTTTTTCCACATAATTTTACTCTTTGTAAATTATCATCAGTAACTCGTGGAAACTCTGAAACTTTTTAAAAGAGTTAAAAAGATGTGAGCCTTGTTTACATAAATCCTGTTTGAAAACGGTATATACAGTTTATACAAAACCTTTTACTTGGCAGACTTTATAATTAATAATGTTAATTTACATCTTCTTATTGTATTATGACGATAGTTCTGTGACACAGATATTATTTACCCTCTTTGCAGGATAGGTGAGAATCATAGTGGTTAAATAATGTCTGAGGTAAAGCTAAAATAAAAATTTTACTCATCTGATTGTAAATCCAGTGCTCTCTTCACGATTCCATGTTATTTTTCTGAAATATTAGCCTCTTAAATAATTCCTCTAAGCTTTTAAAAATTCAGAATTAATAGTCACCACAGCACATCTAGAAGTGAGAATTTCATTTTAGGCTGTGAGGCTGTGGTTAGGTCTAGTTAGTATTGGGTCACATGATTCTGGACTTCTCTTCCTCCCATCATGTTTCCTCCTGAGACACATTTACTCCCGTGCTTAATGTACACAGTACTTGGATCAGGTAAGCATAACCCAGATTTCTATACATAACACCACTGAGCTAGCTCACTGTTCCAAGAGTATGTTGTTTTGGCTTTCCAGAGACTGCCCCCTTCCCCTTGACTTCATCTGGCCGGGGTCAAATTAGCCCTGTTTTCTCTTCCATGTTTTCTCTTCCTTTTTTTCTCAAAGGTCTTTTCCCTTCATATTAGCTTATTAAAAAATAAAGCTGATTTAACTAATCTGACATATGATATTCATGGCTTATCCCTTCCCCTTTTCCTGATAGTAAACCTAATGAATTTTAGGGAATACAGGGAAGATTTTTTAGAAAGGCAGTCTTCCTTTCCAACATCTTGAGATACTGAGATGTGACAAATGAAATCATGTAAGTTTGACAGAAAATAAGATATGAAAGATTGTTTTTAAAAAAATAATTTGAGAATAGGGAAGGCCTTTCTAACCATAGCATAAAATCGACAAGTGATTTAAGAAATTCTTAACAATAACTACATAAAATGAAATTTCTGCACAGAAAAAACTCCTGAAGTCAAAAGACAAACTGGCAGAAATATTCGCAGTTCATACATACTCAAAGGCTTAACTTCCTTAATATGTACATCAATAAGGGAAAGAATGAGGATAAAACAGTCAACGAACAAGAGTAGTTCACATTATAATGGATTTTAAATATATGAAATGAAATTCAATCTCATTCACAATTAGAAATGCAGATTAAAACTATAATGAGATACTATTTTATCTGTTGGGCTACAAAGAACAAAAGATAAAGAAGTCTGATAATTCCGTGAATGAGAAAACAGGCACGTTCTTTCACTACTGGACAATTATACTACCTCTTTAGAGGAAAGTAGGCAATATCTTTCAGATTGAAATGCATATACCCTTTGACTCAATAATTCTATTTATAGGAACTTACCCTACAGATATAACACCCATGTAGCCAAAGAACTACATACACACAGTCCCCCGACTTAAGATGGTTTGACTTACAATTTTTCGATGTTATGATGGTACAAAAAAAGTACATATTCAGTAGCAACTGTACATTGAATTGTGAATTTTGATCTTTTCCTGGGCTAGCTATATGTAGTATATTCTCTTGTGATGCTGTGCAGCAGCAGCCGCAGCTCCCAGTCAGCCACGAGATCACGAGGGTAAACAACCAATACACATACAGCCATTCTATACCCATACAACCAGTTTTCCACTTTCAGAAGAGTATGCAATAAATTACATATTCAACACTTTATTACAAAGTAGTCTTTCTGTAAGATAATTTTGCCCAACTGTAGGCTGTAAGGTAAGTGTTCTGTGTATGTTTAAGGTAGGTGAGGCTAAGCTATAATGTTCAGTAGGTTAAATGCATTTTTGATTTATGATATTTTCAATTTACGAAGAGTTTATTGAGCTGTAACCCAATACATAAGTCAAGAAAGATCTGTACACAGATATTAATTGCAGTATTGATTATAAGAGCAAAAGGTTGGTTGATTAATAACTAATTAGAAATATTATGCTATATCCAATGGAATACTCCGCAGTTATTTTTTAAAAGAGGCAGATTTTACATGTATTGTTAGGGATCCTGTGCCAAGATACACTGATAATTCAAAGAGCAAGGTGCAGTACAGTGTGTGATGTAACTATTTCTCTGGACCTATGTATGCTTCCTTCTGGGAATGGGGACTGGGGAACAGAGACGTAGGAGACTTATTTTTCACTATGTACTTATGTTTCCTTCTGTACAATTTGAATTTTCACATGAATGTCTTTTTCTCTTCTAAAAAGCAATATAAATTAATACAACTAATACTAATTGGCCTCCTTCCCCACTTAGCACCAGGCTAGCTCTTCCTTGGGAAAGGAGAAGCAGAGAGTCCCGCTGCCCTGCATAAACCTCTTAGCATCCTTCTATCCTGCCTAGTTTCCTATTAATTTATGAGACCTCTGCTGCCCTAGGAGTAACTTTTACTGTAGAGGCTGGGAGGTATTTCTCCCCACCCCAAGCCAGTTCCAGAATTTGCTCTTAGTTTATAATACGTCTGTCATAGGTAAGTATATCTGTCAGCTAGATTTTCTCCCCCCAGAATTCTGGGGCTATTAGCACTCATTGTCAGAAGAAACAGGCTTAGCTAACTGGGAGTTCCTGGGTTATAGATACACAGTCTCCAGAAGAGCCTCAGAGTAGCTTCCTGTGCTGTTCGGCTAGCCTCTTTTTCCTTTATAGCCAATTACCAAATGTTTATTTGGATTAGTAAAAATATACTAATTTTAATAATCTATGTGGATTATTTCCCTAATGAATCACTGCCTCAAATAATTATGCCATAATCACAGTTACATGTCATTAAATGTGTCACGTTAATATTAATCTAAATGTTATCCAATTACAACAAAAAGATTATTTATGTGTGCTTAATTGTCATAGCTGGTTGCTCAGTTGGCAGTGCTCATTTATTTACAGCTAAAAAAAGTAGTGATTCTCAGTCTTCTTTATCTTGTCCTATTTTTTTGGCAGAGTTGGGGGGTGGGGTGGGAGTGAAAAGGGAAATGCAGAATCTCCCCTGTTGAGAACTCCCTTAGTTCACAAGGCAGCTTAATATCTGTGCTACTTATGCCTGGCTGGGGAGAGGGGTAGGGTTGGCAGCACAGGGTGGGCACAAATCACACTGCTAAGCAGCACAAAAGATAGTGGTGAACATTCAGTAAAGAGTAACTGTGAAGTCTTTCTTACTGTTACAGGGAAGAGGGGTTTCACGGAAAGAAATCAGAAGCAGCTACAGAGAAACAGAAATTAGGGTACCCACCGATTGCTCCATTTTACTGCATGAAAGAGGACGTCCTTGCTTACGTGTTTGATGACGTGTGGAGCAAGGTACTAAGCTGTATGGAGCAGTTGACACGTAGTCACTGGGAGGGATTTGCTTCTGGTAAGGCTCTTTGTGAAAACAATATAAAAAAATAATTGTTTTTTGATTTCCAAGCCCTAACCAGTCTATTAGATTATGTGCTTAATTAGTACCAAAGAATCGTATTTGTATTTCTCATAGAAACTAAAAGATATTTAGAAAATACCTGACAATGAGTGGATGAGTAACAAAGCCTAATATATGATGACTAGATACTGTGCTTTCTCTTTGAATATAATTATTTGTGAGAAAAAAAAAACTCGTGCAAGTGACAAACACATTTTTAAAACTTCTTTATTGAAGAATAACTGATATACAACAAACCATGCATATTTCAAGTGTATAACTTGGTGAGCTTATGTATGCAGCCATGGAACCATGAGACAGTCAATATGGTGAACAAATCCATTACCCCTAAAGGTTCATGATTTTGTAATCCCTCTCTCCTGCCGCAGCCCAACCCACTATCCCCAAGTGACAGTTTATCTGCTTAAATGGAATCATGTAGTCAGCTTCTTTCACTCAGTGTGATCATTCCGAGATTCATCCATATCACTGTGTGTCAATAATTTATTCTTTTTACTGCCGAGTAGTATTCCATTGTTCTACAATTTGTTTATCCATTTATCTGCTAATGGACATTTGGATTGTTTTCATTTTTGGACTATTAAAGCTGTTATGAACACTAGTGTACAAGAATTTTTTGGACACATATTTCCTAGTCTCTTGAGTAAATTTCTAGGAGTGGAATGGTTGGATTATATGGTCAAATGTGTATTAACTTATTAAGAATTGTTTGTATTGGTTTTCTGTGTTGCACAAAAAAATGTCACACACATTGATTATCTCATAGGTCTGTGAGCCAGAAATCCAGGAACAGCTAGCTAGTCCTTTACTTAGGTTCTCACGGGGCTGCAATCAAGGTTTGTGTAGGGCTGGGTCCTCACATAGATGCTCAGCTAGAAAAGGATCCACATCCCCTTCGGTGTGCTCTTGGAAGCATCCAGTTTCTTGTAGCTATAGTATTCATGGCAGATTTCTTCTTCAAAGCCAGCAAGAAAGACTTGAGAGCCAATCTGCTAGCAAGACAGAAGCTATATAACATAACATAGTCGTGGCGTGACATCCCATCACTTTTACCATCTTCTGTTTGTCTGAAACAAGTCACAGGTCCTGCCCACACTGAAAGGGAGGGAATTAAACAAAGGTGTGATCACCAAGAGGTGAGAATCATAGGAGGGCCACCTTAGAATTTGTCCACTACAGTATTCCCACTGTCCCCCAATGATTCATGTGCTCCCACATGTAAAATACATTCAACTCCCCTCCAGGGTTTCCAAGAGATTCATCCTAATATAGCATCAGCTCTGAAGATTTTGAATCAGGTCCCAGTATGAATGTAGTTCCTGGATATAAGTGAAGTCACTGGGGTACAATTTCTTTCCACCTATAGACTTGTGAAAGTAAAGGTTATATACACAGATATATGAACATCTGACTATATAATCCACCCATTCCACTCCCAGAGATGAATTATTTGACCCTAACATACCCAACATACAATAGTGGGCCAGGGCAAGGATAACCACTGTAGACACTCCAGTTAAAAGGCCAAGGGAGTAGGTGTAAAAAAAAAAGGTCCATAGCAAATAGCAATTCTGAAATCCAGCTGCAAAAATATTGGGAGTTCCTTCATTAAGTTTCAAAGCCTGGAAATAATCCTCTCAGTTCTCTGCTCTACCCTCTGAGCTCTTGGTTCCACCCTGAGTCATCCCTCCTTTTTCATGAAAGGCAGCATATGTTTGCAACTGAGTAACTTCATTAGGCTGCTTCCTGCTAGTACAAATTTTAGAGTCTGATAGCTTCCCCTTATTTGGAACCTTTTGCTATCCAAAGAGATTGAGAATTTTAAAAATCATCAAATCTTGGGGGTTTTTTTGTTTAATAGTTTTTCCTTCATTTTATCTCTCATCTTGTGTTTTATTATAAGCAGTAAGAAAAAAAAAAAAAAAAAACCAAACAGGCCTCACCTTCAGCACTTTGATTGGAAATCTCCTTAGCTATATAACCAAGATCATTACTTAAAAGTTCTGCTTTCCATATGAACACAGGAGACCATTTCACTAAGCTTTTTGTCACTAAATAACAAGCATCTCCCTTTGTCCAGTTACTAGTAACATGTTCCTCATTTCCTCCTGAGCCTTCCCCTACAGTTACCTCCAAATCCAGATTCCTACTAAGTATGTTCACAGTAATTTGTGTCTTTTTCTGTCATGCTTCTCAGAATTCTTCCTACTTCTATCAATGAACAATCAAAAATAAAATTAAGAAAACAATTCATTTGTAATAGCATCAAAAAGAATAAAATATGTGGGAATAAACTGAACCAAGGAAATGCAAGACTTGTACACTGAACACTGTAAAACACTTGAAAGAAAATAGAGGAAATCTAAGAAGTGGAAAGACATTCTGTTTATGGATTTGAAGGCTTAATACTGTTAAGATGGCAATATTCTCCAAATACATCTACAGGTTGAATGTGACTTTATCAAAATTCCAACTGCCTTTTTTGCCGAAATGGAGAAGCTGACCCTGAAATTCATACAGAAATGCAAGTATCCTGAATACCCAAAACAATATTGAAAAAGAACAAAGTTGGAGGATTCACACTTCCTGATTTTAAAACTTAATACAATGCTACAGTAATCAAAATAATGTGGTACCAGCATAAAAACACACATAGATCAATGGAGCAGAATCAAAAGTCCAGAAATAAACCCATACATCGATGGGCAATTGATTTGCAACAAAGATGCCAAGATCATTCAGTGGTGGGGGGCAGAAGGCTCTCTTTAAGAAATGGTGCTGGCAGGGAATGTAGCCAATATTTTATAATAACTGTAAATGGAGTATGATCTTTTAAAACTGAGTCACTATGTATACACCTGAAATTGTTAATCAACTATACATCAATTTTTGAAAAAGAAAATACAGATGGAAAAAAAAATGATGCTGAGACACCTAGATAACCATATGGAAAAGAATGAAATTGGACACTTACTTCACACCATATACAAAATATCAACTCAAAATGGATCAAAGGTACACATTTAAGAGCTAAGGTTATAAAACTTTTAGAAGTAAATCTTCATGACCTTGGATTGGGCAGTGGGTTCTTAGATATGACACCAGGAACACAAACAACAATAACAAAAAACTAGACAAACTTGACTTAATCAAAATAAAAAACTTTAGGGTATATCAAAGAACATTATCAAGAAAGTAAAAAGAGAACCTACAGAATGGGAGGAAATATATGTAAATTATACACCTGATATGAATCTAGTATCTACAATATATGAAGAATTACAACTCAAAAACAAAAGGAAAAACAATCCAATTTTAAAAACGGGCAAACAGCTTGAAGAAACAATCTCCAAAGAAGATATATAAATAGCCAATAAGCACATGCTAAGATGTTCAACATCATTCATTAGGGAAATCAAATCAAAGCCCAAACCACAATGAGATATCACTTCATACTAGGGTGGCTGTATTTTTTAGGACAATAACAAGTGTTGATGAGGATGTGAAATTAGAACCCTCATACATTGTTAGTGGGATGTAAAATGATGCAGCCACTGTGGGAACAGTTTGGCACTTCCTCGGAAAGTTAAACATAAAATTACCCTATAACCAAGCAATTCCACTCAAAGGTTTATATACGAAGAGAACTGAAGATATATCTACACAAAAGCCTTGCACAAATGTTCACAGCAGCATTATTTATAACAGTCAAAAAGTGGAACCAACCCAAACATCCATCAACTGATGAATGGATAAACAAAACTTGGTATATCCATGTGTTATGGGCTGAACTGCGTCTCCCTCAAAATTCACACGTTGAAGCCCTAACCCTCAATGTGACTATGTTTGGAGATAGGGCCTTCAAGGAAGTAATTAAGGTTAAATGAGGTCAGAAGGGTGGGACCCAAATCCTATAGGATTGGTATCCTTATAAGAAAAGGAAGAGACATCAGACCTCTCCCTTTCTGTGCATGCACAGAGAAGAGGTCATGCAAGGACAGAGCAAAAAGGCAGCTGCCTAGGAGCCAGGAACAGAGGTCTCACTATAAACTAATCCTGACAGCACTTGATCATGGACCTCTAGCCTCCAGAACTGTGAGAAGATAAATTTCTGTTCTTTAAGCCATCCAGTCAGTGGTATTTTGTCATGGCAGCCTGAGTAACTAATACACCATGCAATGGAGTATCATTCATACATAAAAAGGAATTAAGTAATGATGCATCTTAAAACATGGATGAACCTTGAAAATATGTTATGTGAAAGAAACCAGACACAAAGGGTCATATGTTGTATGACCATATGATTCCACTGAATTGAGATGAAATGTCTAGAACAGGCAGGTCCATAGAGACAGCAAGTAGTTTAGTGGTTGCCAGGGGATGGAGGAAGCAGTGCATTGGGAGGTATGGGGTTTCTTTTTGGAGTGAAGGAAAATTTCTGAAATTAGAAGTGGTGGTGGTTGCACAACACTGTGAATATACTAACAGCCACTCAACTGTATACTGTAAAATGCTTAATTTAAAAACAGCAAATTTTATCTCACTAAAAATTTTAAAAATGCTGCCAACCTGAAGGATGTCCTCTAAAATTTCTTGTATGTGGGTCTGTTGATAAGTTCTTTCTTTTGAGATATGAAAATTATTTTGCTTTCATTCTTGCAAGATAGTTGTGCAGTGTATTGAAATTTAGGTGGACATTCTCTGTACTTTAAAGATGTTCACTGTCTTCTCACTTGCACTGTTTCTGACAAAAAAAAAATCTGATGTCATCTTTTATCGTTGTTGTTCCTGTGTTCATGTCTTTTTTTTTTTCCTTTGGCTGCTTTGAAGATTGTTCTCTTTATCACTGGTTTTGAGCATTTGATTATGAGGTGCCTTGATGTAATTTTCTTCATGATACTCCTGCTTGGAGTTTGTTGAGCTTCTTGGATCTGTTACTGTTTTCATTGTTTGGCAAGTTTTCAGCTGCTATTTCTTCAGATTTTTCTTCTGTCCTCCACAATCCTTCAGAACTCCGGTTGCTCATATATTCGTTCACTTGCTCACTGACCCCTCAAATAAGTGATGCTTTAAGCAATTTTTTTCTCTATGTGTTTCATTTTGGATAGTTTCTATTGTGCCTTCCAGTTCCTTAATCTTTTTCTTTTACAATGTTGAATCCACTGTTAAGCTCATTCAGTGTATTTTTCCACTTGTTTTCTATGAAGTATTAGGGTGACTTCTATATCTTCCATGTCTCTAACTTTTTGAAAAAGTGGGATAACTCAAACACGTGCGTGAATTCTGGGTTGGTTTCAATGATTGATATTCTCCTCATTATGAGTTGTGTTATGCTGCATAATATTCTTTGGGTGTCAGACATTGTGAATTTTATCTAATTGGGAGGTGAATTTTTTTTTAATTTGTATGAATTTTTTTAGTCTTTTCCTGGGATGCAATTAAGTTACTTGGGAAAAAAATTAATCCTTTCTGGTCTTGCTTTTACAATTTGTTAGGCAGATCTGGAGCAATGCTCAGTCTAGAGCTAATTATTCCCTAGATACTGAGACAAGATCGTCCTGAGTACTCTGTCCAATGCCCCATTAATTATGAGTGTTTCCAGTATGGCTAGTAGGAGCAGGCACTATTCTTGGTCCTGAGTGAGCAGCAGGCATTGTTCCCTCTAATTGTTTTAGTTGGTTCTCTTCCCTAGCCTCAGATAGTTTTTGTTCATACATGCATTGATGAATACTCTTTTGAGTAATCAGAGGACACCCCATATTCTGAAGATATCCTGGGTTCTCTTTCTGTGCATTTTTCTCCTCTGTGGCCCTGTCCTATGAACCCTAGCTGTCTTGATCTCTCTGCACTCTCAAATCGGGGAGTCCACTCGGCCCAGCCTTTGTTCTCCCTCTTTGTGTCTGTCTTGGAAACTCTTTCAAGGCAGTTGCAGAGCTAGCTTCATTTACTATCTCATGATCACTATCTCTCATTACCTGATGTCCAAGGTCTTAAAAGCCATTGTTTCATGGGCTTATTTGTTGTTTTAAGCAGGATGGTAAAGCCAGTCCCTGTTACTCCATCTTAGCAGGAAGCAGAAGTCCAGACAACATATTTTAAACTTATAATTAAAGTATATCTATATAGAGAATTGCAAAATGTTTATATCAGGTAAGCTTGATTAATTTTTAAAAACTGAATCCACTTGTATGACCAGTGCTCAGATCAAGAACAGAACATTACCAACACTTCAGAAGCCCCTCTCATGGTTTCTCTCAGTAAGTTACTAAACTCGTTCCCCTCTAAGGGCAACCCTATCTTGACTTACATAGCACCACAGGTTAGTTCTACCTGTTTTAAAAAGGATTCATATAATATGTGCCCTTCTGCACTTGGCTTTTTTGTAACTCAATTTTATGTTTATTAGATTTGACTGTTTTGTATGTAATAGCTCATCTTCACTGTTATATTGTATTTTATTGTATGAATATATCCCATTCCTCTGTTGATGAATATTTAGGTAGTTTCCAGGTTACATTTGCCAGCATACAGTGCTGTTTTGATCATTCTTGTATGTGTCTTTTGGTGAAGATATGTACTGGGTACATCCCTAAGAGTGGCATTGCTGGGTCATTGGACATGCTATTCCAAATTCAGTGGACACTGCTACATTTTTTTCCAAAGTGGATGCACCTATTTGTACTCTCTCCAGTGTTGTATGAGAGTTCTAGCTGCTCCACATGTTGGCCACACCTGATACTATGTGACTTTTTTTTAAAGCCACTGTGTTACATGCATGTTAAGTTCCCTTTTAAACCTGGCATTTGAGAATAATAGGTCTTAACATCCTTCTTAAAACTACCTGCTTTGTATTATGTGAAGTTAAGTTTTTGGAGATACAGGACAATACCCAAACTCCAAAAATAATAAACCCTGGTAATAAAGGAATTCATCAGTTTTCGTTATCAAACACTGAGATATCAGAGAAAACTTTCACTTCAGCTTTCACAGATTACTACTGTTGGGCTGTGAATTAATATCCTTTTTTCTGTGCATCCATAAATTTAGGTTATTTTATTGTATTATAGTTGCAATTTTGAGACAAAGTCTGCAAAGAAGATACTGATCTTAAAATGTATCTGGAGGATCTCTGGTTTAGTGGGCTGATGGAAATGTCCTAAAATAGGGGTCAGCAAACTTCTGAGTACAAAGATAGTAAATATTTTAGTCTTTGCCCGCCATCCAGTCTCTATTGCAACTACTCAATTCTGCCATTAAAAGCAGCCATAAACAATGTGCATATAAGTGGGTGTGGCTGTGTACACTCCTAAATACTCAGTATATGTTCCCCAAAGACATGTATAACAGCACTGTATGCTGGAAAACATAAGCAGGAAACTACCCAAACATCCCTCAACAGTATAATGTGATACAGTCATACAAGGAATATACAGTAATGAGAATAAACAAACTACTGTTGCAGTTTTACTTACAAAACCAGCAGCGATAATGGGCACCAGGTTTCCCTAGTCACAAGTGGCTATTTAAATTTTAATTAATTAAAGTTAAGTAAAATTTAAAATTCTGTTCTCAATCACATTAGCCAAATTTTAAATGCTCTATAGCCACGTGACCAGAGCCGCTATATTGGACAGTGCACATGTAGAATATTTCCTTCAACTCCAAGTGTTCTTTTGGACAACTTTGCTCTAAAAATCTTTGCTTCTCCTCTGCCAGGTATCAACAGGCATCACCAGCATAGGAAACCACTTTAAAAAAAATTCATGGTTTGGAGGATTTTTTTTTTGAAACATGCAGGTGGTATGAAATTGGACTGCAAAGATGAGTGAATCTGAGCTTGACAGCATGAATTCTCAAGGGAGATTTTTCTTCACAGTACTGTTGCTGTGGGTCTGAAGATATCTATGGATAATAGATTCTATTCCTTTGCTCAGATGAGAGTAATGTTGCAATCACCAGACCAGCTTCAGAAAGCCCCTGTGTGCTGAGTGAACCACAGCCTTTGGTCCTACCTCGAGTGCCACAGTCTAAGGTGCTGTCTGTCACCTCAAATCCGGTAAGCCCCACGGGGGAACATACTGGAGAATCTAGGCCTGCTCCTCCCAGAGGAAGTTTGCTAAGTTATTTGTCTTAATTATGTCATTATTACTTTTTTTCCAGTAAAGTTATATATTTATCACAATAATCCAGTGACTCTTTGCAGAGAGAAGTTTAATTTCAGTTTAAAAAATTAATAGCAAATTAGAGTTGAGAATTCTCAGGTAGCTCTTTGGAAAAGATATCTACAAGCTGTGCAATCTAGATTCAATTGTATGGTCAGGTTCAGTCTGTTTGGGGAAGAAAGGATATGACGAAAAGAGGGACCAATCTCAGATTTTCTGTGGCCTTAACATTCTGTCCTTTGGTCTTCTTTTTTGACTTCTTCCCTCTTTTTTCTTTTATCTCAGCCTACCTGAGTTTTATTTTTAATATTTGAATCTGTTGACTTTTTTGTCTTTTAGATGTTTAGAAATCACAACTCAGCTGTAAAAGGCAAATCAAAGAGAGGAGAAAATGGTCTCAAATAAATCTGCAGATAAGCATAAAGCAAAGGCAGCCATTTCTTGCAGAAGGTTGATGAGCCTGTCTCATCCCTGTGTAATGATTTATGTAGTCCCAGTTCCTACATGATAGCTTCCCAATGTTACTTGTGGGAGCAGGGGAGGGATAAAAAGAAAGAGAAAAGGATTCTAATCCTTGGGCCATGCTCATCGATGCACATCTAGTATCTGCTTTGTTGGTATGCCAGCCAGATACTGTACAGCTGGATTTACAAAAGGACCATTTAAAGATAAACTCAGCGAGGCCCACACCTTACCACACTGGGGGGTGAACCAGGTAAACTAATACTCCTTTGATGGTAATAAAATACTTCTGCATGTTGAGCTTGCCTGGTTATGGTTTAGGTAGCCTAAATCTGAAATAGTTAACTTACATGGTTCTGGCTGTCAGTGACCAAAGGAAGGAGAAGCATTAATAGAAACACTAGAGAGAAAGTAGGAGGAAGGTGCAGGCTTTCGCAGAGTAGGAGCTGGCCAAAAAGGGCACTGAAATGACTATCTGAGAGGGAAAATAAACAGGACACTAAGGTGGCAATATAAGTCCAAGTAAGATTACATCCTGCTAACATGAGAAAAAATAAGATTAACACTTTCTAATAAAGTCTTCGGAATTTAGATTATCACTGAGAGCTGAGTGCTCCAGGGGTAGTTTAGTAGGAGAAAGGATTAGCTTGTGCAGAATATAGGACTGTGTGATGGTGAAAGCGATTGTATTAGTTTACTCTTATTTCTTCTACCTTTGTACCATATTTTATGTTTTCTAATGTAATGTAAATAATGATAACAAAGGTCCTCTCTCCCCTGTGAGAGTGGTTGTTAATTGCTTTCATCTGGATTGATCAGGGTTCTCCAACCTGCTGTCATTTAGAAATGGAGAGGAAAGTACTCTGATCCTGTCATCTTGACAGTAGAGTTGGGGCCTCAGCTGGGCTATTGGCCAAGATGTTAAGACATAGGAGAAAAATGTATAAATGACCTAATTTGGAAATACCAGTTTTTGGCAAAGTTGGGAAACTAAGTATCTTCACCAACCAATAATAACATCTTCTTTTACATGTAGATGAGTCTCTGTCAAGCAGCAAGTGTTCATCAGCCAAATGTGAACGGTCTCTTGGTTCATGGGATGCCTCTACAGGCAAGAAATCTCTCCCTAATGGACAAGCTCCTGTAAGAAGTATAAAATTTTAATAGACTATAGAGTTTAAGTAGATCACTGAGAAATAGAAGGAAAGCAAAGTCAGTCAGTCAATGTGCATGTACTGAGTACCTACCAAGCAACCAGAAACACATGGGGAGTAAAAATATCTAAGGAAAATGGTCTCCACCTTCAAGCAGCTGATAAAATAACTGGAAAGAGAAGACACACATGGGTAAAGAGACCTAATCCTACAGGGCATTCCTGTGACTGAGTGCCAAGTATGTGTACTCAGTGTGAGCACTATGGCAGACCACAAAAAGGGAGGCATTTTGGTGGATAAGTGTAGATTTTGAACTTGTCCTTGCAAGATGGAAGTCTGGATAAGCAGAGAAGAGCAGCAATGCTATTCTAGATAGAAATGTGTGGGGAAAGGATTGGAGATAGGAAAATACAAATATTTAGAAGAGAAAGCAGACCATTTTTGCTATAATAGGATAGGACGAAACAGATCAGAACTTAAATGTTCTGACCAAAGACCACTGACAATCTTCCAGAATTAAAATGGATGCTAGTGTTTGTGATTAGTGGGAAAGAAAAGACTGAAATTAATGAATGTTGGGACCAGACTGTGGAGGGTTCTGAATGTCATGTTTTTGAGATCCATCCATGTTGTTGCATGTGACCTTCTCTTTTACTGCCAAGTGGTATTCTATGGTAAGAATACACCACAATCTGTTTATCCTTTCTTCTGTTAATGAACACTTGGGCTGTTTCCAGGTTGGGGCTGTTCTGTATAAAAGCACTATAACTACCTTACACAGGTCTTTCTTGTGGACCTACGGTCTCATTTTTCTTTGGTGAATACCTAGAAGTCAAAGTGCTATAGGATAGGTTAACTGTGTGCTTAATTTTATAATAAACTGGCATACAGTTTTCCAAACTGTACCATTTTACACTCCCACCAGCAAGGTATGAGTTCAGTTGGGGAGCACATATATTTAAATCAGGAATTTGAAAGATACGTTTCACAGGAGTAGAACATAGACTGCCGCAGGGGGAACTTTTGAAAGGTAAGGAGTCTAATGTAGGAGTTCAGGCTGCTCAGGGTCAATACTCAAGTTGTAGCAAAGAATAAAAAAGGAATAAAATATTTTAGGAGATACTGTAAAAGAAATCAAATTCTGTAAAAATAGAGGAATCAAAGTCAACTCTGAGATTTCAAGCTCAAGGGAAGCTTGTTTTGCAGACAGAGATGATTCTGGGGTGTGGGATGACGGGCCATCTCACGGGAAATATGGAAGAAGTCAGATCTAGCAGTTGACCTAGTAGTCTGGACATGACAAATCCAGAGTTATGAATGAGTAGTCCCAAGGAAAAATAAAGATGAACAAAGAGCAGCTAAGGCCTAAACCTCTAATTAGAGAGCAGTTAGGGTGTGTAAAGAAAAGGCCCAGGTGAATGGTTAGGGAGTCAGGAAGACTAGAAAGATCCCTTGAGAGTAACACTCAAGGTTTAGCCCTATTCCACGACAGGCATTTTCCCTTCAAAGTTCTCCAAACACTGAGGCATATTTTGCACTAGAGGACACCGAAGTGGCCTGAAAGATTGAGGAACTCGCTGAAAGCCAAGAGCACGTGGCAGAGCTTTCTTCTTTCACTTTCCCTCCAATTCATGGTGTAAATACTATCTCTTAGGCGCCTTACAATAGAATCAAATGTTTTCTCATCTGCTTAAAAAACAAAAAGAAAATCCCTGAACCTACAGGGCAGAGTTAAAGCTACCAAACTGTTGGGCATGGTATTTTATTCATCAGAGTACTGAGAGAAGTGTTGTATTTCACAGTTGTTTATGCAAATAAGGACCTACTGCCCTGAGCTGCACAAGGTTCTGGACCCTTTGCCTGCTCCCAGCTTTCCAAGGAACCCAAACCCTTACCCCTGTAGGCTCCAACTAGCTCAGCATTATAATCTCTGCAGTGGGAGCCACACTGGTGTCACACCACTTCTAAGCAGCAATATTTGCCTTTCAACTAAGTCTTTCTGGTGATGTTCCTTCAGCACAAAAGAATCTCACTCCCTGAGGTAAACTTTTGGGAAGCACTTTGGAGTAGATACCCTATAGGTTACACTTTACCAGTAACTGAAGAAGCGACTGTGATGGCAGGTGAATAATGGACTTGCTTTCCCAAATCTCCATTCTAGTAAATTATGTGTATGACTGAACTGATGTCCTTCTTTTAAGAACACATTCTCATGCCTGAGCTATATCATGGAGCTTCTAGAAACTTGGTTATTTACTGAATGGTTTCTCTTTTTGCTCTCCTGAATGAATGAATTTCAGTCTAGGGCTTTTTACCATTTGAGACCTGTCTCCCTGTACAGAGCAATCTTGATTTCATTGTGGGTTTCTGATTTGGCCACTAGAGATCTTGATGACAAGCTACTTGTGAGGCCTGGGTCCAGTACCATCCTTTCAACTCGAAATTGGCCAAATCGAGCCCTGGAGCTTAGTACATCATTTCTGTCATATACAGTGCAGTCCGCCAGGAGACGCAATCCCCCACCACGTACCCTTCATCCCATCAGCACAAGCCATTCACGCGCTGGAACACCAAGACCTGTGGAAGAAATCCTCAGAGGATCCCGAGTGTAGGTTTCAAAAGCAGAATTTCTGGAAACTATGGTAAAACTAATGAAGAAAAACTTTACATAGAGAATGAATTTAAATGTAAGATTGAAATATACGCCTAGAAGTTAACCATTACATATTCTTATGATGGACTGCACTCTGGTTCAAATCTAATACAGAAAAAAAGGGGTTAAATTTGAATGAAATAAAGATACTGGATCTTCCTATTGATTTAGCTAAAGATTTATATTTCTACAAATAAAATGTTGGCTAGATTACTCTAGCAGTACTCACCAAAGGAATAAAAATATATATATATTATTAAAATATTTTCCTTAGTGGGAATATGCTCAGTGAAATTCTTTCCAAAATAATAGCTAATTTGCCTTTAATATTTTTCTACACCATGGGGATCCTTTTATTCCACTGACAATAAAAAGCTTCATAAACCTCAGACAAGTAGTTGCTTATATACTAGGAAAAATGTCCTTTGGCCCATCTTAGGAATAACACTGAACATATTCACTTCCCTTTTCCCACCTCATTCACTAGACACTCTGAGTTTCATGATGCAAAAAATACCTAAAGCCCAGTTTTTAAAATAAAATTCTTTCATTAGTTGCTGATTTACAAAACATCTTAGAATGGTTGATTACTAAGACTATGATCAAGGGTATGAAATAGGAAGTCCACAACTGTTTTGAATTCAGCTTCCAAATTTAGCACATCACTGTACTTCTCTCCCAACGTGTTACTTCTTGATTTTGCCTTTTAAATTTCTTGTTATAATTTAACCCAAAAGACTCACTAAAAGAGACGTCCAAAACCACCGTAAGTCTTTGTTAGGACACAAGGGTTCTCCTCAGCTGCTCACTACTTTATGTGGCTGTAGCTTTTATCTATTCCAGTATGGCTATATAGTCACTTGGGTATGAATGGCCTTGATGTATAATTAGTCTCTCACCCCCTCTGACAGTGCTTTCTTCAAAGTGGAAAGATAAGTTGCTTTGCTTTTTCTGGGATGTGAAAGTATCATTCAGTTTCAGTTACTGTCTTGGGTATGAGTAACACTGCAAACTGTTTCAAATCCCATTTAAGGAAATAAAAGTTTAGGAACTTTACCTGGGAATTATAGTTATTATAAGGCCCAGAACTGTGGAGAATTCCATCAGATGAGAAATTACAAATCTGTATTTGTATCACTAAGATCTCTTTACTTAAAAATATATAGGCAGCCTAAAGCTTTCTGTGCAGACATTAAACTCACCGGCTCGATTTGATTCTAATCAGTTTGCTTGTATTGTTGTAACTTTACGCTTTCGTTTCTTCATGTTTGCTGGTGGGATTCGCAGCCCAGCGGCGGCTGACTCGCTCTCCTCTCCCTCACCAATGCCCCTGAGTCGAAATAATCTGCTGCCACCTATTGGCACAGCTGAAGCGGAACACCTGAGCACTGTGGGGCCACAAAGGCAAGCGGTATGTCTTTCCTATTGCCTTTCCATGTGCTTATAAAACCTCAGGGCCAGTAATTCTGCAGGATCCGTGCTCTGGTCTTGACTTGTACTATATTTTGTCAGAAGTACAAACTGAATTCTGATTTATGACAATGAAACTGGAACTGCTTGGCCTGCAGTTACCATACCTACTAAAGGTGATGTAAGACATGCACAGCTCCCACTACAAATTAACTTTCTGATTTTTGTCTCGTCTGCAGAAAACCCATGGCGATTCCAGTCGAGCTCGAAGTGCAGTGGTGGATGAGCCTAATTATCAGCAGCCCCAGGAGAGGCTCCTTTTACCTGACTTTTTCTCCAGACCCAACACAACTCAATCATTTTTGGTAGAGTGACGTACTTCCTCTATGGTCTTGATAGTTGGGGAAAGAGAAATGAAAGGAAAAAAAATGTAGGTTGGCCGACTTAAGGCTTTACATACTGGCTTAATCAACTCTAAGGATAAAAGCTGAGGTTCTAACAATAAAAATAGTATTTTAAGTACATTTTGTTGAAATTATAACTGGTATCTGCCACTCATTCTTTTAATTTGTAAAAATAATAAGGTAAAATGCCTTATACATAAATTGCAAATTCTAAACAATTTAAAGTTTAGATATTTCTGAGAATAAGCAAAAAATGTTAAACCCCAGTGCTTATCAGATTACCATTAACTTCATTCTCTAACACTACTCTTAGGGAATTACACCCAAAGTGGTTATCAGATTACGATGTGGACTGGTGAATGGGCAAGTTAAGACTTTCTTTTTTCAAACTGATACTTGAAATGCTGATATTGCCTTACCATTTAATGTGTATTTACTAGCCCTTTTACTTTTAAACAATAGAAAAAAACCTGACTGGGAGATTGGAGGTCATGCTCTGACTTTGCCCAATTGTAGGCCAAGAGCTCAGCCCCACCTCATTTGCTTTGTGCAAGAGGGCTCGGTTACTTGGGCCATGCTTAGGGCCCAGGAATCAGGCACCAAGAACCCACATCCTACACTGTTTTCAAGATGGTAGTGTTTGCAGCCTATTCTCAAATCATAACCCTTAAACTGTATCAACCTAAACACTGTAATCTTCCCTCCACTAGAAGAGTGGTGAGAATGAATGAATGGGACATTGTATTAGTTTCCTAGGGCTGCTATAACAAATAACCACAAACTGGGTGGCTTAAAACAACAGAAATTTATTCTTTCAGCTAGAGCTTAGAAGTCCAAAATCAAGGTGCAGCAGAGCCATTGTTTCCTCTGTAGGCTTTAGGTAAGACTCTTTTCTTGCCTCTTCCTAGTTTCTGGTGGTTGCCAGCAACCCTTGGTATTCCTTGGCTTGTAGCTGCACGATTCATTTTTCCTTCTGTCTTCACATGGCCTTCTTCCTTGTGCCTCTGTGTCCAAATTTCCCTCTTATAAAGATGCCAGTCATTGAATTTGAGATCTACCCTAATCCAGTACGACCTTATCTTACTTGATTATATCTGCAAATATCCCATATCCAAATAATCACATTGAGGAGTTCCAAGTGGACATAAATTTTCAGGGGACACCATTCAAACCAACAGACCTCAGGAGGCTTGATTTAGGGGGATATCCCCCCAAAAAAACACAGGCAAAAGGAAAATGTAAGCATTTCTGATTCTGATTCTTCTTAGAAAGTATGAGAACCTCTATTAAATATGTCTTCTCATAATCTGATCCAGGACATTTGTTGAGCAGTGTTTCCCAATTTTGCATAGCTTGATCCTCTACTATCTAACAATTTTTGGCTGCCTTAGGATTAAAACGAAACACATGAAAACATTTCAGTTTCTCTTTTTTTCCCAGATAGTTGTAACAATAACAAAAGTAAAAACTTCTTAGCTATTACTCTCCAGTTTGTTGTCATGAAAAGATGAACTAGTAGCTCAGTGTAACTAAGGGCACTAGATCTGAGTCCTTAGCTGGCACTGCCAGACTCACTCTATTCCTTCATGTTCACATCTAGAACAGGAGTCAGCAAACTAAATAAGGTTCATGGGCTGTTGGACTTACTGCCTGTTTTCATTGTTTTCTTAGAGCAGAGCCACTATGCTCATTCAATTTTGTACTGTCTATGGCTGCTTTCCTAGTACAATAGCTGAACTTAAATAGCTGCAATGATGGTTGTACCACAATACCTAAAATGTTTACTGACTGGCCTTCTACAAAAGTTTACCTATCCCTGATAGAAAACATAGGGCATCACCAGGAGAAAAATGCTCAAATCTCTTAATACCAATGCTCTGACAGGATATTGAGAGGGATTTTTATTCCAGAAGTACCAGTGGGATGACAATGATAGCTTTTTTTTTTAATATCTGCATTTAAATATTTTAGTCACATCTTAAAGAATTTTAAATGCCTTGAGGTAATTTTGAAATGTTTGAGTTCCACATTGAGAGTCACATTTCAAGCATGGAGGTAAAGTATGAGTGTTTCAATGTTGCTAAAAAGACTCTGTTCTGTTGTTTTAAGCAGTCAGCAGGCAGTTTTTAGAAACATTAGACATCTGGATTATTTAGAAATACTAAGATTTTCTCAAAGGCTTATCAATAAAGTTCTAGAACTTTCATCAATTTTTACAAGTTAACAATGTCTCTGTGGGTTTCTGGCTTGGGATTTTTCACTTGGAATGCAAGAATGCACTCAGCCAACCTGTCCCTTAGGTTGGCAGACGATGCCAATTACATTGTTGTCCAATATCAAGGTTTTCCCTTGTAAACCACATAACACATTATCCTTTAGGAGAAGTTGTATTGTAAGACATGTCCCATCTTTTCTCTTTTTCAGCCGGATACACAGTATCATCGTTCGTGTGCTGTTGAGTATCCTCATCAGGCCCGACCTGGCAGGGGATCTGCAGGGACAGGTGGAGCCATGGCTTTCATTTTATATCATGTGGTTAAGACCCTGCTCTTTTCTATGTTTATTTTTCCTTCCTCCTGTTTTTTCTACATCTTTGTAAATCACCTCAAGTTTACTTTGGAATATGGGATACAATTTTTTTTTTTAAATAGAGGACAACTCTATTGCACGAAGCCAAAAAGTTCCAGATTTCTGTCTTCTCATATATAAATTAACCTCTTGCCACTGTGGCAAAGTAAACAGTACTCTGTTGGGTTTTTTAATCTAAAAAGTTTAGGCCAAATAAGTTATTTTCATAACATTCAAACACTGTATAGATTTTATTATGTAGGCAAAACACATATTGCTCTGGATTAAGCTGCTTTGGTCAGTTAACCTAGTAGGCCAAGGTAAGAAAAGAAATTCAAAATGTCAAGTCATGCAAAGTCTGATTCTATCCCATCAACTTTTTTTTAATTCTACGTTATATTCTATAGTTTCTGTTTTCATAGCAGTGATGGGAGAAAATTTAAGGATGTCTTAATTCTTCCTATAATCTTCTCACCACCATCAGGGTCATTTTGTCATGTTGTAGATGAAATTTAGAACTACCAGGCAGTTGAAATGTTTCCTGTTGATAATCAGATTAATCAACAAGTACATTAAAAAGTAATCTGCCTCAAACCATCTCTCCAGTCCAAATGAATTCTCTTAATTCAGCTCCTAGTAGCACTGTTTGGTAGTCTGAATGTTTTCTATGGATTCTGTTCTTGGATCAGTCCTCAGAGAAGCATTGCTGCCTCTGAGCTACAGTTATTACATGTGACCATGTCTGATAGTCAGGTATAACTAGTGTGATATTTAGGTAAGTGAAACAGACATTTTATTTTAGTCTTTTTTAAATTAGTCATTATTCTCTAAAATTAGGTTACTGCTTTCATATCCTAATATAGATTTTGCTTTTACATAAATTATGTAAACGTGACTTTTATTGCCTTACTAAATATATACTTTACTTATTCAGTCTCCAAATTTAAAGTCTGATAATTGGAGCAAAAAAGTCTTTACGTATGAACTTGAGATTATCAAATCCAGAATGTCTACTAATGTTACTCTATGATGTCATCTTTCTCTGACAGGTCCTCAGTCACATGGGTATACAAAATCACAAAACAGAGGTGGACCAATCTCTCGAAACAGGCAGGGACCATAGGGCAAATAAGAACCCGCTTCAGGCTGCAGGGAAAGACGTGGAAAGATTTCACGAATCAGCGTTCAGTCATCTCACGATGCAGAGCTTGTACACAAGAGACAACCTGAAACCATCCTCACAAAGAGTTATTTTGGTACAACTGAGAAAAAAACAGCATGAGCCAAAGATTACATGTGTACTGTTTCTACCTCCAGTTACTGTCTTCTTTCAGCATAAGTTAACCATTCCACTGGACAGTAAAGATTGTACCCAAAGATCTGACAAATAATTACCCCCAAATCACTACTCATGTTGTCTGTTAACAATTATCAGTTCAATTTTTATAAGATTCTATCAGACCATACATATACAAAAACTAGCAAGTGATTGATAACATTAAGTTATCACTGGCTTTGGAATACTTATGCTTGTGTTAATTTCTGGAAAGGTGTATTACTTCTAAGTCATTTTTAGGGGACAGCACTGTCAAAAATCTGAGCTACTCATCAAGCAGATGTCATTCATTCCTCAAGCTTTCTCTTTAGATGTCCAATCCCATAGGCAGATAGATATGGCAAGGGTGAGTAAAGACATAAATGCTGAGTACTGGTGTAAAGTAACTCATGTAATAAGTCATAGTGCATTTTTTTTCAGATAGAACAGCTCAGCCTCATAACAGCTGCTTGATACCAGGTTATGTATGCTTCTTTACTTCTTAAAGTACATCAGTGGTATAGTTTTTCCAAATATTGAACTCACCTTGCCAGACTTTCTCCTGCAGGTCTAAGAAAGGCAATTAAAAAATTTACAGCATCTTTCTACTAGTGAGCCAACAAGACACAATTCCTTAAAATTTCAGAAACTCTGGCAATAAGTCCAGTATAAACACATCTTAAGAGCAGAGGAAGAGAACTTTGACATTCTTCTGATTTTAACATGAACCTTTCCTGAGTGCACTCATGAACGCAGCAATGGTTTTAACTATGGCTTAAATTTATATTTCATTGAATTTTAATTTTGATGATCATATCAGCTTAAGAGCTTATTGTTAATCTTCAGAGTTGATAAATTCAAATGATCATAAATTGGGGTAATTTTTTTATTATATCAAAGTGTTCTAATGCTATCTTATAAAGACAGATGCTTCAAACAATCTACATTAAATTATATTTTTAATACAATTAAAAAGACTATTTAACTTGTTTGTAATCAAAAGCTGAAAACGTGTCATGTGCTTACCTCAGATAAACTGAATCTCAGCAACAGAAGGCTTGTTTTATGCATATGGTATTAAATATATTGGCCAACAAATTAGGAGTCTCTAAAAACTTCTATATTCTAATGAATTTATACCAATTCAACTAAATATAAGTGAAAATCTCTGTACTATTCTCACAAATCAATACCATGAGTACATACCAAACCACTGGATCAAGATGGCTTGCCTTTCAAGGTAAGCATTAACAGAAGGAGCCTCTAACAAGTCATTTAACCCACCTCCCTTACCCTTTTACAGATAAGGAAACAAGTTCAGACAAACTCAGTGACCTGACAAAGGATATTCAGCAGTTACAGGCAGGATTACAACATCTCTTTATGCTACTTAAACCAGGGCATCTACTACAATGCTCACTAGGACTACTTTTCTTCTCTTTTCTCTATCCTAAGCACCATTCATATTTTCTCTAGATCATCTAAAATGAACACACTGGAATCATTTAAAAAGCCCCCAGAACTTAACAGTCATATTTTACTTATTTAATCACGTATAAGTCTTATAAAGATGCGTGCAAGTAATCTGAACCCGTTTGTCCGATATACATCAAGCAAAGAGTACAAAACCGGTTGAGTAAAACAAAAAGGAGAGAGTCTACGCAAGAATATTAAGACTGAAGGCAAACTGGCAAGTATTTGGAAGACAGATGTCCAGCCACTGTGCTGAAGGCCTTCTAGCTAGGTAGAGTACCTGTTTTAATAAATACACACATCACTGGATACTCTGCAACTCACTCCTGCATGGCAAAATGACAACTGCTAAAGGAGGTGTGGACAGACCTGCACTCTAGATAGAGCTCCTTGTACAGAAGACCCACAGAAGCAATTCTGTCAAGAAGTATACCACCCTCCCCTGTTCCCTCAGTGATCACCACCAAATTCCATCATAAGAGGAGGAATGTCAGGATACTTCTAGAATATTTCTAAGATATATTAAGATTAGGTTGAGAGATTCTGCTTGGTTTACTTAGTTCATCTGAATAATTTAGGCTTGAAAGATGACTTTTCTCAAGGGCTGGGTTGACTTTTGTCTTCAAATCTTGACTATACCTTGCCTACGATGGTACCAGTTAACACCTGAGGACATTTGAAGAGAAAATTCCATTATTTCTTCTCTTTCTTGAGAGTTGTTTTTTTCCCTCCTCGTTTGGAAGGTTTGCAGTACTTTGCTTCCATCTGAGCCAGAAAACTGTCCATTTCCTTTTGCCGATCCTTTTGTCTGCTCTGTTTGAGAGTTAAAACACAAGCTTTCAAAATAAGACTGTCCATTGAGATAAAGTACTTAGTGGCTGCCAAGGGCTGGTGGGAAAGCAGAATGGGGAGTGCCTGCTAATGGATAAGGGGTTTCTGTTTAGAGTGATGAAGATGTTCTGGAATTAGCTAGTGCTAATGGTTGTAAAATGATAAATATACTAAACACCATTGGCCTGTACACTTTAAAAGGATGAATACATGGTACATAACTTATATCTGAAAAGAAAATAAAGTGCCCACAACACCATACATACTCTCCAAAGAAAATACTAGCAGTAGGAATCAGAACATGAAAGAAGTAGCAGCTACTTTCACAACTTGCCAAATTTACCTGAATGACTGCTTTCAAGTCATCTACTCCTCCATCAAGTCCCAACTCCTTCCTGCTCATTTCTGCTTCTTTAGCCTCCTCCTGAGCCTAAAACAGAAATTCACGTGAGACTCCATAGCAACCCAGCAAATACTAAAAATACACACTCTTTCCCAAAAGCAAATCTATGTTAAGATTTTCAGTTTGAGGACTACATAGATAAAAAAGATAAAATTACATAAGTGTGTCATTCATTGAAAGACAACAGTGCTGAGAGCAAGCAGTAGATTCTCTGATTCCAATAAGCATTTCTGAGTTTTCCCTATTTTTACTTGCTAAGAGTAAGCAGGTAGTTTGGTTTCATAAATCACATGGTGACAGGAAGGAAAACAAAATGCAAGGAGAGTAAGGAAAGGTCACTTAACCAAGGATGCCCTCAAAATGTTGCTCTAATAAACAGGCACCTCAGACTCCTCTGAAAACCCAATTTTACTAAGGTGACTGGTGGCAGCTTTGAGAGCAACCCTGGTTCAAAATTTCCCAAAGGTAGTTAGGATAAATGCTAAGAAATTCAGTTTTAACCTTTCTTTGCCTGATTTCAAAGCCAG
The DNA here is from genome assembly GCF_048773025.1 of Camelus bactrianus. Taxonomy (NCBI): domain Eukaryota; kingdom Metazoa; phylum Chordata; class Mammalia; order Artiodactyla; family Camelidae; genus Camelus; species Camelus bactrianus. Next base: position 68,664,800 of record NC_133549.1, read on the forward strand.
CTCTTCTTGCCAAAGTTCACTAACGCACTGATTCCAAAATACCACAAGAATACTTTGGGAAAGGTTAGTAAGTTCATTCTTTCCTTCAGGACAACTAAGACTATAAGAGACCCCAACCCCCCAGTGAATTATAAAGAGACAGTTTCCATTGTCTACTTTCAGTCCTTGGATTCAATTTATCTCTTTTAATACTGTATTCCCCGCTCCAAGTTTGTAAGAGTCTCAAAATTATGCCACCTACCTCCCTTCCCCAAAACTCGGGAAGTTTCTCCAGCTAATAGCCTATTACTGAGCACAGCTGTGTTCAGTTTCACCTAAAAAAATGATTACCAACTTAAACTGTCAGCCTGAATCTAGACAGATGTAGCCTATGAGCCAAAATGATGATCCTGACAAACTTGCCACTTCTCTCAACTCAGCACACATGTCAGCCTTCTCCTGTATCTCATATCTAAAAGCTGCAGCCCTACCTCCACCCCCAATTCAGCCATACAAAGTAAGGTACCCAACAAAGAACTAAAATCTTACACTGTCTGCTCTCCATGGAGTTCCCATTATGAAAGCCAGGTTGAGGCGATGGTGACTTCTATACCAGTATGGTCTTTGCCAAAGGACCAGAGGCACAGATGTCTGCTACCTTGAATACACTCTCCCTCTTGTCGCAGATGTCCTTAAGCTCCTTTCTCCTGCCATCACCCTTACCCTCACCATCTCCACAGTTTAATATGGGTGTAAAGCACACACAAACCACTATCTTTGATACTGCACAAAAGTGTACCTTGAAGTGTGTTTGGAAAGACACCTTCATCAAAGTAAACTAAATTGTTTTAAAAAGTATATTCTGGGCCCAGCTCAATAATCAATCTGAGCAAGAACAAAGGAATCTGAATTAATAAGACACAGTCTTAAAAAAAGACAGTGTCTGTCACCTTCTCCCCATCCCTTAACCAAATGAGAATCACTGTCTAGCCTATGTCTCTGGACTCTATTACTTGATCTCCTGAGTAATACTTAACCAAAGCTACAAAAATTGGCCCATATGAAGACTATTTCAGTACTAATTTAAAATGACATTATTTAAATAATCCATGCAGTGTAATTCTCATGAGTACAATATAGTAGGGGAAGAAAAAGGTTCTCTTAATGAGCTAAAATACTCATTTTATTAGATGCAAACTATAAAACACGTTAACCCTTATTTCAGCAGTCATATATATATTTTCGTTGTTGTAAATATCCTCAAAAATTTTTTGGTAACAGTCAAGATATAAATAATAAATAACATTCAAAATCTTACCCTTCTTTTCCTTGCACTCATCTTTTGCTTCGATTCTTTGACAAAGGCATTATAGGATGGGACTTCTCTGGCATCAATGGCTTGTTGAATAATATTCCTTATCCTGGGTTCCTCTGCGTACTGCACACACAGCACAGACTCCATGATCTGATCCATGTCACCCTTGAAGTCCAAATAGGCCTGTTTAATATCAGCCAGCTCTTCTTCAGAACCTTTGTATGTCTTTTCAAAAGCTTGAATGTCTTCTAGAGATATCTGAACAAAAAGATATATGCTTTAACTTTGAAAATTTTAAATAAAAAGAATACTAGTGCACATTAAATTCAGATGTTGAAATGTTTCTCCCCCAAATAAAACAATTGCTTGAGTTGAAACCATTGTATGGAATCAAATTTTCTATGCTAAAGACTTTTCAAAATCCTCCCTAGTCCAACCTTTACAACTGCTAAGCTACAGACCACGAAAATTTAAGTGAAGTTTCCAAAGGTGGGGAAAGACCCCAAAAAACACTCAGGACATACATTTGAAAACGTAAAATAAAGCATATCTGTAAAAAAATCAAATGCTCTCTATTCACTACAATCACTCTATATCAACAGAAAATTAGAGACCCATTTCAGTGTGTGTTATATGCGCTTGAGTACGAATATACACATGTAATAATTTGTCTTCAGATAGGTAGATGTCTCCTCAGTGATGATTCTGTGTATTTATTAATATTTTGAGGCCAAATAAAAATTCCTCATTCTTACACAACACAAAATGCAAGGCCTTCAATAAACGTTTCCTTGGGACTAGTCAAAAGCAAATCTCCAGAATCCTCTACCTTTTTAAAGAGTAATCTCCAATAGGTCTCCCAGTCCCGGTCTTGGCTGAGCACAACAGAATCCTCGTCCACCGTTCCCTGCTCATCGTACATTGCTCTCTGCTCTTTGTCACTCAGAACGGAATAGACCTTCCCGAGGATCTGCAGGAAGAAGCACCCAAAAGTCACCGCCGCACCTCTCCCTGAAACCGCGCCGCGAGATTAGAACGCCAGGCCCAGCTGGGCTCACTCCACCCGGGCGGGGCCAGGCGGCCAGAAGACTGAGAGAAGCCTGGGCGGCCGGGGAAGCGGGGCCTTGAGTACCTGGAAGCGGCGGGTGGCGTCCTCCTTGTCGCCCTCGCCCACTCGGTCCGGGTGCACCTGCAGGGACACTTTGTGGTAGCCGCGCCGGACTTCGCCGTCTGAGGCCTCGCGCCGCACGCCCAACACTCGGTAAAGGTCGGCGGTGCCGAACACTTCCTCGCACAGCTCCAGAAGCCCCATGGCCCGCAGCGGCGCCGAGCGGGCGGCTGCCTCAGCGAAAACGGCAAACCCCAAAGACGCTGAGGAGAACTCCGGACAGCTTCCTTTTCCCGCGCAAAAAGCCCAGGGCGCCTGCGTCACAAGAGGCGCAGGAAGAGGCGGGGCCACGAGGCCGCACTTTACGGCGGCTGCAAATTGGGGCGTGACCAAGCCGGCGGCAGCCTGGATTGAAGCGGAGAGTGAAGCCGGCGTCCCGGTGTCTTAGCGCAGGAACCTCTTTTCACGCCCTCTGCTCCGCCGCCCTCCTCCCCTTACTGTGGAAACCTCGCATCTGTTTTCTCCCCAGTGTCCCAGCTCAGAAGCGTATGCAATATAAGGAGCGTTTATATCAAGTTGAACCTATGCACTGCTGTTTTGTTCTTGCTTTTTTCCATTAAAAACAGCAAATCATCTGCATCTGGCCATTTCACATGTTTTAACATAGAATAAATGGATTTGTTCTTTTCCAAAGATGATCTGACAAGAGTACATAGAGCTCAGGGCCCAAATAATTTTGCAGCCTACAAGATGGAACTGCTGGGTAGGAACTTTTCCCTTGAGCCCTGCAAGAAAAAAGCCTACGTTAAACAAAAGGCACAATATATTGGTCTTCTAAAAACTTTACCTGATAGACCTTCTAGATTATTACACAATCATTCCTTCACCTTCCAGCTTCTAAATCAGTTTCCACTTTGGAGATAACATGATCCAAACCTTCTTAATAAAAATACAAGCTGTGGAAGCAAAAGCTTTTTTCTTCTTTTTTTAATGCTTTCTAAAGTGCAGACCTGGGTTTGACCATGTTGGATTTGAGATGATACAAAGACAGGCTGATGCAATCATTCAAGACAGTGCAGAATCTGGGCCTGGAAATCCAAAGCAAGGCTAGGGCTAGAGAAAACTTGAAATCAGGGAGAGGATGAGCTCACACAGGAAGATTCTGTATACAGATCTTAGACAAAGGATAGAACAGGGCACAAAATGAATACTTGAGTTGGCAGAAATTTAGTCACTCAAAATTATTCCCATTTCACATCAGTTCCCCTCACTGATCAACATTCTCTTCTGCTGTACCTATTAAAGCTTTTCCAAAGAACTCAAACTCTCTAGGGTATATTAATATCTTTTAAGCTTCCAGAGTTCCTATAGTTTTCAAAGCATTTCTCTTTCCTAGATCCAAGATCAATGCCAGGTAAAGTCAGTTCTTTTCTTCTGCCTGTCCTGCCTTCAAAGTCACTTTAAAGTAAGTGGAGGCCAACCAGTGACAACTGTAGGAGAGCTTTGATGACCTCAGATTTTGAGGTAGCTGGTAACTATTCTCAGAATATAAAACCCAGAGAGTAAAATAGGTTGGTACATTGATAGGGCTTTAGAATCTCCTCTATGTTAGTCTTACACCAGAATATAAAATATGTATTATCCAGGGTGCACTTAAACCATCTAATCCTTGCTTGTGGGTGTAAAATCCTGCAGTTCTGATGAAATAGACAATGTGTTATTTCAGGGGTTTTGGGAGGCACAAGTCATTTATATTATCAAATCATGATACCTAAACCTGATTCGATCACTGACTTTTTAGGTGGACTTTTGTAAAGCCTCTCATCTTTTGCTCACTCCCCCACCTACAGACAATATAACATGTTGGGAAGGGCTCTCCAGGCATGCACATTGGGTCTGACTCTTAGCGCTGCTCAAAACTGAAACTATGTAGCCTTGGGCAAGTTTCTATTTCTGAACTTCAGCTTCCCCACCTATAAATTAGAGATAATCCTGTCTAATTTCATGATACTTTCTAATTGTCACATATAACCTTGCATGTAAAAGACCTACAATGTATGTAAGTACTTTACAGTATTATCTTTTTTTCCAGCTATTCATTCTTAAAAAGGAGGCTACTACAGCCTAAAGGCTCCTAACAAAACTACCTTTGTAATTTTGAGATAATACGTTGAACAAGAAAATGTAAATCTTCAATTACAAAAACATTAAATAATTGTATCATTGAGCTGGTAGGATGACCATAAATGATTAAGGAAGGAATTACTTGGACAGGCCATGGACATGCTGACTGTGGCTTTGAAACAGGGAAGTCTTGGAAGGCAGCAGGCTGTAAAGTTGTGCAAGAGACCCAGGGCCCAACTCAAAAGTACAACCCACCTCACAGCTACAACCCTTTCCCCAGATGAAGGCTGAAAAGCCTAATTAGTACCTAGGCCTAGCTTTATGTCAGTCAAGAACAAACCTCTCCCTGGGCCCTGTTCAGGCCAGGGCAGAAGAGCATGACAGAAAATTCCATTTATTGACCTCCAAATATAATAAAACTAAGAGCTCTGCACCACGTGTTTTAAGGGGACTTTTTAACCTTGTTCCCACTGCTATGCTCATTGAAGTCAGCTTGCATCTGTTTCTGTAGCCTCTGAATCTGTTTTCTGGGCGGCTAAAAGGACTTCGTGTGCACGTTTCCGTCGCAGCCTCTCAGCATTTGTGATCACCATGGGATGCAGAGGGAAAAAGCCAGAAAGACCTAAAAGTAACAGGATTTTCATTATAACAATGGAAGTTAATGGTTCCCTGGGAACTCAGCCTCACTGAAATGAGATCTAAAAGAGACCCGATCTAGTGCACGGATTCAAAACAAGTTCCTCACTTGCCAAAATGTTTTACCTCTTCCCCCCAACTCCCTTTCCTCCACTTACTGCAAGGATGTCGTCTACTTCTTAACACTAGTCTCCTTACTTGAAAAAAAGATAAACTGACAGCCATTCAAGACACAGCATTCCCATTCCTCAGCATAAAATTTCAGTCACCCAAAAAGTCTCACAAAGGAGTCCACAAAAGAGATATCCAGATTCAAAATGGCAATTAGATCAAATTCAGTTCTCAATCCAGCCCTGATTACTCTGGAAATAATGTAAATCGTTATTAATTCCCATCATCTTGGAACTGACTTCAATTTAAAATCCCCTCAATGATCTAAGGCTAAAGCTGTTACCTAGAAGCTTTTCCACAGGCTTAGAGAGGTGAGCCCCACAGCCAATCCAATGCCGGATCCGATCCAGGTTGAGAGCAACGAGTTTCTCTCCATGACTGTTGGGCATTGGATCATAGGAGCCCAGCTGCTCCACGAAACGGCCATCCCTGGGACATTTGTTGTGAGCAGCCACGATGCGGAAGAAAGGCCGGTTGGTACAGCCACCCAGGGAAAGGCGGATGGTTAAGTGACCTCCACGGTAGGCCTTGCAGAGGAGAGTAGCTGTAGAAAAGTAAGGGGTTAGGACACAAAAACCGAGGAACAAAATGGACAAAAAGAGGTAATAAACTGAAATGTCCTTACTTCCAATCAATTCTGGCTTAGATCCCATTTTCTCTGTGAAATTTCTCTTACGCACTCCAGCCAGAAATGACTTCTTCCTCATCCCCCAATCCACTCAGCACAGGCCTGTCATTTACTGGCTCTGTACCATGTCCCAACTCTGCTGCCTCATCTATAAACTTAGTGTCATTTACCTCACAGGGTTTCCGCAAAAACTTAAAAAAAAAAAAAAAAAGACACGAGGGGAGGGTCAAAAGTGTGGCAGTTTGTTTCAGGTTCGGGTAGCCTCTAGCTCGCTTAGGAGAGCGCAGTTCCACCCGGTCCCGCACGCCCCCTACCCCCGCGACCGCCCAGAAGGTCTCCCGGGGCCTCAATCACTCACTGAGCTGGACCATGGCGCAGCCGGCGGGCGCCGGGGCCTGTGCGCCAGTTGCCACGCGTCGGAGCTTCCCGCCGCCCGCGCGGATCTCCTCGACCACCTGGGACTGGGCCAACAAACCACGGGAAAGTCTACGTAGCGTAGCCGCTGGGATCGCCGCTCTACGACCCCGACCCAGGATCCTCGGTGCCGGAAGCGAATGGTCCACTCGCCCCACCTCTTCCGCTCTCCGCCCGTCACTTCCCAGAACCCCAAACGTGAATTCCAACTGCTGCAGTAAGGGGCACTGCTAGCTCGGGTGGCGGTGCGAGCCGAACCCTGTGGGTTCTCCTGGCCCTCACTGGCCTGAGAGTCCCTGCCGCAGGGAGGAGTATTGGGAGACTCCCGGGAGCGGCTGAGAAGTGCTACACTGCTCCATGAATCCATCTTTGCAGCCAACGTTTTTTGAGCACATTAGGGCACAGTGCGGAGAACGCAAAGACGGAAGGGCGCTGTCCCTGTCCCCAGGAAGCTGACAGTCTTGTCTGGGAGACGGTGAGGTTATACTAGAGTAATTAGGGGTGGTCAATACACAGTTCTGAGGTGAGCAGGAGAGAAAGTGAACCTGATAATTCCTTGGTGCCTCAGGAAGATTTCATAAAGGAAGTAGCGTTATGGCTGAGACTAGAGAAGGACTACTAATATGCCTCTCACCTTCCCTCCTATTCTCCCACCTCCCTATTCTCTCAGCTTTCTCCTGTGAAAAATAAAGGGGTGGAGGGCTTTAATTCTGGTTTTGCTGTGCACTGATCAAGGAGGACAGGCAGGAGATACGGTTCCTTTGTCGTAGCTAGCCCTAGAATAATAGCTTCTCAGTTATGAGGAGTTTTGCATCTATTACAGGGTAATGGACTCTTCATGGAGCCTTTGTGGTTTAGATTCATAAAGATACCTTCAGCAAAGACCACTCTATTCAGCTATTCCCCGTTGGATCCAAAGGATCTGGCCATAACTAATACACTCTTTGCCCTAACGCAGTGACCCAGCATAGCTTGCTTCCTGTAGGCTCACCTTAGAAAATGCCTTAATTCCAAGTTACAGTAAGTGAACCTGGCCAGGGATTTCCTTCAAGAGTGATCCTGATAAGCTTTTACGAGAAACCCTAATAACAAGCCCACCATACCTTAATTTTATATATATGTATATGTGTGTGTGTGTGTATAATATATATAAATTACATAATTATATTCTTATATATACCTCAGTATACTTTAGCTCCAGAGCCACACTGATGAATTCTGAACCTCTTATTTACACTTTATTACCATCCAGTTTACTATTAACCAGTAAAACATCCAATAGCACAGACATTCAGTAAGATAGCCAATAGAAATAAATAAGTGGGTTTCAATTTATGTTGAAGATCCTCTTTTTCTTTTTGAAGATTCTTTTTTCTTTCTCCCCAGTCCTCATAAGGTGAGACATCCAGGATTTAATTTCTCTGGGAAGGAAAGGAGCTCAGAGCCCCATACAGAAAAGTCTTCAGGTGGACGGATATTAGAAAGATGGATTTCCAAAGCCAACTGCTTCTTGTACCATGTGGATCTCTGCAAGCAGATTCTCATCTTTCAATTTTAGCTGCATCGAGAGGAGGAAGGGAAGGACACATTCATACCCAATGTACCTACATGGAGACCCTTCACTTACGGGCCGCAACTGAAAAACATAGTTCCTTGGGGTGGGAATGGCTCTTCCTTTATTCTCTATTTCACAGTAACTCTATTAAAAAGGCCTCAGAACATTGTGCTGGTTACATGGATGTATTCACTTTATGAAAATTCATCATGTGGTATGAATACACAATGGGGGGGTTGTATAATAACTTTAATAAAGTTTATTTTAAAAGAGTTTACCATATTACCCAATATATCTTGACTAATGTATAATATTCCCATTTGTCAAGTGAAAGAAAGAAATCAAAGACAGATCTGAATTTAATATTAATATCTAGATGTACAGTAGACACATCTAGTTGCCTACTGAAAACCCACTCTCTCTTCTTTTACTAACAAAATCTTCATTTCTTTTCAGGGCAGCAATGTAGCCAAAAAAAAGCCACATTTCCTGCTTCCCATGCAGCTAGGGGTTATTTCAATTGTGGCCAATGAAATGTAAGGTAGTCATATCTCTAAAGGGAGGTGAAATAGGTAGTATGGCCCCTTTGACCTTTCCCCGCTTTGTTCTTTATTGTGCCTGAAACATGGATATGATGGCTGAAGCTACAATGGCTGTCTTGCAACTATGAGGGATGGAAACTGCATGCTATGGTTGGTGGAGCAGAAAGATAGAAAGAGGTCAGGTCTCTGATGACACTGTGCAGCTGTGGTACCAGTTCTGGACTTTTCATTAGATGAGAAACATTAAACTAATTTGTTTAAGCAACTGTCTTCCAAGTCAAATTACTTGCAATCATAACTGATAGACTAGACCAGGGGTTGGCAAACGATTGCTCATGAGCCAAATCCAGCCTCTACAGCCTTGTTTTTGTAAGCAAGTTTGAAACACAGCCACGCTCATTTGTTTGTGTATTGTCTATGGCTGCTTTTGTACTACAAGGGTAGAGTGTAGAAGTTACAATAGAGACCACTTGGTCTACGGAGCCTAAAATATTTTCTGTTTTGCCCTTTACAGAAAAAGTTTGCTGACCTCTGGACTAGACCAACACCGTTATTTTACATATGAGGAAAATGAGACCCAGGGAGGTTAACAAAAGATCTCCCATGGTAATATGTGGGTGATTATTCCAAACCCAGCAGCCCCATGATAATGAAATGCTGGAAAGTCAAGTCCTGAATTAATCCAGCATCTTCCTCCCAGGTTCTCAAACTCAGTTCAGTACAAACAGCAGAGGTGTCTGCATCATACCTTCATTGTGTACTTGTAGGCCTGCTCAGCTTCTAGTTGCCGTCCAGCCTGAAAAAAAGAGCACCACCTGGTGACAATGGCACATCATACACATTATGATGGGAAAATACACTGCCGCTATTTCTACCTAAAGCAGAGAATTCCATGTCTTCTTAGTTAAGAACCTCTGAATTCAAAAAGGAAGCAGGAAAATGAAACGTGGTAGGGAAAAGCAGATATTCTTAAATACATATATATGTATGTGTCTGTACGTGTGTGTGTGTGTGTATGTGTGTGTGTGTGTGTATGTATGTGTGTGTGTATATATATATATCTCCATTTCAAAAAGCTTAAAGACAACTTGGCCTCTTTTTTTATTTTTCCTGAAAGCACCATAAGTCATTTGTTTCTCTTAGGATTGAAGCTTTGTTAATAATAGCTAACAATTGCATAGTGCTTGCTTTGTGGTTTACATTTTTTAAATTGTGTACATTTTTAAGTGCTTTACTTTCATACACACTATTATTTATATTTATATTATATATTATTTATGTGCCAATATTATTTATTATTCCCAGTTTACAGATACAGAAACCTGAGCACAGAGAGGATAAATAACTTGCCAGGGTTATAAAGCTAGTAAGTGGGAGAGCCAAGGTTTTGAAACAATGCAGTCTGGCTCCAGAGTCCAAGTTTTTAACTACCAAATATACCCTGTTTCTATGCATTAGAGAAAGCAGATACTGGAATTACTTCCATGCAGATCTGGATATGAGACAAGAATACTACTTCTCCTACTTGTTTCTTGCATGAAGTACTCATGTAGCACTTAAGTAAGAATAATATGAATTCACTATGACACTTCACAAGTTTGAGCATAACAAATTAGCCACAGTATGCAAAGTCACTTGGGAAAGCTTAAATACATAAATTTGAAAACCACAAACTGTTCAGGTTAGAAGGGAACTTAGAAAATATCAAAGTCCAATTCCCTTATCATTGCTAGTCTGATGCATTTTTCACTAGTTCACAAAAGACGTCATTACCCAAAAGACTTTCCTACAATGTCTACACTTTGAAGTTTTCCCACCTGAAGTTCACTGAATTCCGGGGGCATTTTCCAGCCCATCTTCCTTTCCTAACATTATTACTTTGGTTTCACTTCTGTCATAGGGAGGCAGAGGCCCAAAGGATGGAAGGATCCAGAACAGCCAAAACAATTTTGAAAAAGAATTTTTTTTTTGCTATTATGGAAAATGCTGCAGTAAACATCCTTGTACATGTCTTCTGGTATTTTCCTTAGGAATGTATCTAGATATAAAATTGCTAAGTTGTAGATATGAATGTGACTAAATAATGCCATGTTGCACGTCAAAATAGTTGTACCACTTTACATACACTAGCAATCAGGAGAATTCTTATCATTGTGGGTGATATCAAACTAATTTTTGCCAATCTTATGGGTGTGAATTGCTGTCACATAATAATTTTAAATTGCATTTTCATGATTACTAGTGAAGCAGAACTTCTTTTCATATATTTATTGACTTTTACAATTTTTACTTCAGCCAATTATATATTTCTACCCTGTGACCATTTTTCAATCAGATTGTAGGGGTTTTTTTTCTTACTGTATAAACTATTTCTATATTCTGAATATTAATCCTTTATTAGTTATAAATGCTGCAAATATTTATAATAAAGAAAGTCCCTAAGCTTTATTCTAGTGCCCTTTGTTGTACATGAATTTCCAATTTAAAAGTTGTTAATTTATTGATATTCTTATTTTTGCCTTGTGCTTTTACAGCCATAAGAAACCTGGCACACCTCAAGGGCAAAGAGGTATTCTCTATATTTTCTTCTAAACAGCCTAAAGTTTTAAGATTTAGGCCTTTAAACCAGCTGGAATTGTGTGGTGTGTGGGGTGTGTGTGTGTGGCTGTGTGTGTGTCTGTGTGTCTGGTGTGAGGTAAGGAACTGCTTTTTTTTTTCATATGGATAGCCAATTACTCCACCACTATTTATTGAATAGTCAGTTCATTTATTTCTCATTGGGGGGGGGGAGCTGTATAATCTTTTAAAAATAGATTTATTGAGGTATAATTTACATACCATAAAATTCACTAATTTTAAGGTTCAACTGTGCAACCATCACCACAATACAGTTTTAAAAGGTTTCTATTACTCCCTAAAAGTTCCTTTGTGCCTGTTTGCAGTCAATTTCCATTCCTACCCTTGGCCCTAGAATCACTGATATATGTTCGTCTCTATAGTTTTCCTAATATCATATTTATAAATGGTACATATAGTATATACTCTTTTGTGGTTTGCTTCTTTCAATTAGCATAATGTTTCTGAGGTTCATCCATATTGTTGCATGAATCAGAATTTCATTTTTATTGCTGAGTTGTAGTCCATTACATAAATATACCACACTTTGTTTATCCATTCACTGATGGACATTTCGAGTATTTCCAGTCTTTGGCTACTATTAAATGCTGAAATGAAAGAGAGAAATTTTTGTGTGGACATATGTTTTCACTTTCCTTGACTAAGATACCAAGAAGTGGAATTTGCTGGGATATATGGTAAGTATATGTTTAACTTTTTAAGAATCTGCCAAACTGTTTTCCAGAGTGGTTATACTAATTTGCAACCCTGCCAATTTCTCCACATCCTTGTCAACACTTGGTATTGTCAGTCTTTTTGATTTAAGCTATTCTAATAGGTGTGTAGTGTGTATCAATTTGCATTATCTTAATGAATTATATTTTAAATTGTTGACATAATTTCCAATTAAAGTTATAAGAATAGTCCTCTCCTCTCTGTATACACATGCACACATCCACAAACATATACATTTACACATATGTAAGTATATATTTTAACTTTTCCTGAAGCATTTGAGAGTAAATTGCAGACATGGTGCAGTTTTAGACTTCAGTAAGTTTCCTAAAATCAAGACGTTCTCTTCTATAACCACAGTACAATGATCAAAATCAGGAGATTAGTATAAATATAATACTATTATCTAATCTATAGACCTCATTCAGATTTTTCCAAATGCCCCAATAATATCTTATATAGCAAAAGAAAATCCAGGGTCTTGTATTCAATATTCATGTCTTATGTTTCTTTTAACTGGGAGTTCTTGATTCTTTGTGTTTCATGATATTGGAATTTCTCAACAGTACAGGGCAGTTACTTTGTAAAATATTCTTCAATCTATATTTGTCTGATATTTCTCCATGATTATATCAAGTTATGAACTTTTGGCAGGAACACCACAAAAACAATGTTGTGTTCTCAGTGCATCCTATTAGGAGGCATATGCTGTTTATCCCAATGATGGTGATGGTAACTTTGACCATTTGTTTCGACTATTATCTGCCAGGTTTTTCTGCTACAACATTACTGTGTTCTCCCTTGTAATTAATAAATATCTTGTTGGGAAATATCTTGAGACTATGTAAATATCTTTTTTTTTAACAAACAAGTTCACTCCTTTTAATTAACTCGTTCTCACCACAGCACTGTTAAAGTTGGCATCTATTCTATAGATGAGAAATCCCCGTTGCATACATTAATAGGTGGTCCAAGGTAAGAGGTAGGGCAGTGCATTGACTCCATGCTTCCGGCTCTACGCTCCGTGGCCTTCGGGACTGTAGCTGCCTGCGGAGTATACACTTCAGTAATATTCATTCCAGTGATTTGTGAGAGGCTCTCTTGGACTCCAGTCCCTCCTGCTTAGCCCATGGTGTTTGCTTCAGAACCTGCCACCAGTGCTTTCACAGCCATCCTGATATTTCAACTGGTAAACCACAGGGATGGGCTTGTATTCACCATGCTTTAACTTGTACTTATTTCTGGTGGGCCAGACAATAAGTTGGGGAGGGACTGAGCTCTCAGGTGGCATCCTGATTATCCTTCTAGCCTCCTGATTAAACCTTCCTTTGGAAGGTATCAGGGGCCTAGGGACTCACTTCTTGCAAGGAGGCATTCTACTTCCTCCATTTCATCTTCAACTTCCTCTTCCAACTCAGGGTCTTCTGAATCCTCAGGAAGCACAGTGTTCAAGGCAGCACTTTTCAACAAACAGACTGTCTTAATATTTGAGAAGCTGCTCAGGTCTTTCAGCTTCCTGTCTCTCATATGCTTTTAATCTTTGCACACCTTTCGAAGTTCTCATTATACACCTCTTCAGTCTCATAATTCATGATCATTTCTTCTTTATCTACACTTAATTTCCTATTTGTGACTGGTTTTTTTTCCCCAACATCCCTTGGTTTTGCAGTCTGGTGATGCCTCCTCACCTCTGGAGGGAATTTGCTGGGGGGATTTCTTATCCTTCAAACCAACTCATACCGCACTGTATGTCCTCAACTACTTTGTTGAACTGGGCCAACCAGGCAGGGGAGGGACCATGCCCCTCATAGCTGTTGTTTTCTACCTCATCATCTTCAACTTCATCCTGGTTCCTATTCTCCATCAGCTCAGCTCCCTTTCTCAAATCGCACTGTATGCCCTCACCTACTTTGTTCAGCAGCGGGCTAAGTGGGGCATTATAGGGGAATAATCATACCCTAATAGCTATCAGAATCTTAATAATCATCATCAGATTCAAAGAGGTCACTATACTTCCACCATGGGCACACTGGTCCTTTACTGCTTTCTGATGAACGTTCAGGGAATTTCCCAGTCATCATAGCGCTGACTCATGTCACCTGGGAGGGGGAGGGGGCAGGTCCATTTTTAAACTGATAAAATCTTTTGGGAAAACTATCAGAGATTTCTATTCGTCCTTTTGTTAGTAATTCATTTATGCCTGCAACCTTATAGTCTACTTAGCCTTGATTTTTATCATTGGACTTTTAATAGCTTTTCGAGGCCATATATGACATTTTTGGTAGCTCGACAGCATAAGTGGAATGACTATACAGTTCCCAGGCTTGAGCTCCTGAATGTGAGAGCACGGGGAGGCAGAGAGGTGCTGAGGAGGGCAGAGGTGAACATCTCGCCTCCTCCAAGTCTAATCCACCATCCCACTGCGCTGCCCTTACACAGCTCCCCATGCAGTGTTCACAACCCCAGACCAAGACCTCATCCCCATGTGCTCCTTCATCGTGGGGCAGGGCACATAGGCTGGGCTTGGTTTGTGTGGCCTGGGCTGGGGTCTACTGAGCAGCTCAAAAAGTGTCACAGGGAGCCCACCCCACTTGGAACCTCCCCTGGCAGTCAACCCTAGTCCACCCCAATCCCACTTGCCTGAGACCACAAAACCAAACTGCCTCACTCCCATTTTTAGAATCTCCTTTCCAGACAAATGTACCTAAGCATATGATTTACAAGCACATGCTAAGTAGACGCTTCCCAGTCATGGCCTCTCCTTTGTATCAGTATAATGACCAAATCTGAAGCTCATCAAACTATCATGCATTAGTGATTGGTGGCCTTCCTCCTACTTCTTCTTCTACTTGGTCCCTCACCTCTTTGCCCTACAAAGACATTGTGTAAGGATAACAAACACTCACTTTCAGGCAGACCAGAGCCAGATATGCCCATACTTCAGCATTGTAGTTGTTTAGCGCGTTGGCTTCAGAGAGAGCATCCTCAGCCTCTGTGAGCTCCTCCAGCTTGACAGAAAAAGAAGATGCATGAGTTGTTAAGTAAGAGTACTTTTCACATAAGCCAGCTGGAGTTTATTTAGCTGAAAATACTGTCTTTTATTTTTAGCAAAAGAACTCTTTCTTCAAACAAAATCTTATGTGGTGGTGTTCCAATATATGAACCAGTTTAAAGTAGAACTACACTAATTAAAAAGTCAGGTAGGAGAATCCGGAGGCCTGCCAGCTGGGCTCTCAGCTTACATGCCTCTCTTCTTCCTTCCCTCCATAGCAGGCCCATCAGGGCATCCTTGAATCATGGAGCTTCAGGTGCCAGGTTGGAAAACCAGAAGGATTCACTATCATGAGTGCAGTGATCAGTGATTTCTCTGGACACAGTGGGCTGTCAGACACATCTGTAGTTCTTCATTTACATTGTGCATCCCTTTCTTGAGGTTAAAATCCTATTAGCCTGTCAAAGCACTATTGTTCAGAAAGTTTCCCTTTCCCCTAATGTTAGTTATTAAGAGCACAGTCCTGAGCAAAAAATACAATATTCAGAGATTCTAGGGTGCTCCCTGAGTTATGGGCACATGGTTACCATTGCTGCTCCCTAAAACTAGGAGTTAGCTTTGTAAAAATCTTCCAAAAGGCCACCTAAGGAAAGGATAAAGTACTTCTCTCTCCCCCGTAAAATAGCTCTTCCCTTTTTCTGTTTTAGAAAAGAAAAGAATGCGTTTCTAGGCCCAAGACAATATGATGTACAGCCTTTCAGCAATGCCTATACCTTGGTCCATACTTTAACTATCTCAGAGATATTAATTCATTATTCAATCAACCTATATTTGCTAAGAATTTACTCTGTCAGACAGTATGCTAGATACTGAGAATAAAGAGATAAAACAGAGCCCTTGCCCTCAAAGAGTTCAGTGACAGATATGCAAAGAAAAAAAAAAGAAAACTCAAACACATGAACAGTTCTGATACAAAACAAACATGTCTATAATAAAAACATATATATAATCTAGTGGAGAGACAATGGAAAGTAGGAGTAATTCTAACCTAGATTAAAGGATGGCTTCAGAGAAGAAACTGCTACAGTGAATATTGAAAGATAAATAGGAGTTTACATTAAGTAACTACTAAGAGAGATAAAGGGGGAAATTGATGGGAATATAATCATTGTCAAAGACTTTAACTGCATTAACATCACTGGACAGCTCTTTCAGACAGAAAATAAATAAGGCAACAGGGAAATTAAATGATACAATAGAAAAATTAGATTTGGTGGATATTTTCAGAACATTACACCCTCCCCCCAAAATAGAATATACATTGTTTTCAAGAGCACATAAAACATTTTCTAGGACTGATCATGTACTTGGGCACAAAAGAAGCCTCAACAATTTTAAGAAGATATAAGTTATCTCAAGCATCTTTTCTGATCACAAGGCCATGAAACTAGAAATCAACTATAGAAAAACAAAGGAGAAAAAAATGACAGCATGGAGATTAACAACACGCTACTAAAAAAAACCCAGTGGGTCAATGATGAAATCAAAGTTGAAATTAAAAAATACCTTGAGACAAATGATAATGAAAACACAACCACACAAAATTTATGGGACACAGCAAAGGCAGTGCTAAGAGGGAAGTTTACAGTGATACAGGCCTTCCTCAAAAAAAAAAAAAGAACAATCTCAAATAAACAATCTAACCCACCAGCTAAAAGAATTAGAAAAAGAAGAGCAAAAAAACCAAAAGTCAGCAGAAGGAAGGACATAATAAAGATCAGAGAGGAAATAAATAAAATAGAGATTAAAAAAATAGAAAAAAATCAATCAAATCAAGAGCTGGTTTTTTGAAAGAGTAAATAAAATCAACAAATCTCTGGCCAAGCTCACAAAGAAGAGAAAAGAGAGAGCACAAATAAGCAAAATAAGAAAGGAAAATGGAGAAATTACAACCAATAACATAGAAATACACAATATTATACAAGACTATTATGAACAACTATATGGAAATAAAATGGATAACCTAGAGGAGATGGACAAGTTTCTGGAAATATACAGTCCACCAAGACTGAGTCAAGAAGAAACTGACCACTTGAACAAACCGATCACTAGAAATGAAATCAAATTAGCAATAAAAAATACCTCCCTACAAATGAAAGTCCAGAAGCGGACGGCTTCACTGGCAATTCTACCAAACAACAAAGAAGAATTCATACCAGTCCTTCTCAAACTCTTCCAAAAGATTGAAAAGGAGGGAATACTCCCAAACTCATTCTATGAAGCCACCATCACCCTGATACCAAAACCAGGCAAAGACACTACCAAAAAAGAGAATTACAGACCAATATCACTGATGATCACAGATGCAAAAATCCTTACCAAAATATTAGCAAATAGAATCCAAAAGCACATAAAAAAGATTATACACCACAATCAAGTGGGGTTCATCCCAGGGACATAAGGATGGTTCAACATACACAAATCAATCAATGTAATACATCACCTCAACAAAAGAAAGGACAAAAACCACATGATCATCTCAACAGATGTAGAAAAAGCATTTGATAAAATCCAACACCCATTTATGATAAAAATTCTCACCAAAGTGGGTATAGAGGGAACATATCTCAACATAATAAAAGCTATATATGACAAACCTACAGCCAGCATAGTATTCAATGGTGAAAAGCTCAAAAGCTTCCCACTAAACTCTGGGACAAGACAAGGCTGTCCACTATCACTACTCCTATTCAACATGGTCTTGGAAGACCTAGCCACAGCAATCAGGCAAGAGAGAGAAATAAAAGGGGTCCAAATTGGAAAAGAAGAAGTAAAATTGTCACTATATGCAGATGACATGATACTATACATAGAAAACCCTAAAAAGTCCACACAAAAACTACTAGAACTAATCGAAGAATTCAGCAAGGTAGCAGGTTACAAGATTAATGTACAAAAATCAGTTGCATTTCTTTACACTAATGATGAATCAACAGAAGAAGAAAGTAAAGAAACAATCCCCTTTAAAATAGCACCCAAAGTAATAAAATACCTAGGAATAAATCTAACCAAGGAGGTGAAAGACTTATACATGGAAAACTATAAAACACTGATTAAGGAAACTAAAAAAGACTTAAAAAAATGGAAAGATATCCCACGCTCCTGGATTGGAAGAATCAATGTTGTTAAAATGGTCATACTGCCCAAGGCAATCCACAGATTTAATGCAATCCCTATCAAATTACCCAGGACATATTTCACTGAACTAGAACAAATCATAATAAAATTTATATGGAATCACAAAAGACCTAGAACTGCCAAAGCATTGCTGAAGAAAAAGAAAGAGAATGGAGGAATAATCCTCCCGGACTTCAGTCAATACTACCGAGCTACAGTAATCAAAAAAGCATGGTATTGGTACAAAACAGACATATGGACCAATGGAACAGAATAGAGAGCCCAGAAATGAACCCACAAACTTTTGGTCAACTAATCTTCGACAAAGGAGGCAAGAACATACAATGGAATGAAGACAGTCTCTTCAGCAAATGGTGTTGGGAAAACTGGACAGCAGCATGTAAATCAATGAAGCCAGAACACTCCCTTACACCATACACAAAAATAAACTCAAAATGGATCAAGGACTTATACATAAGACAAGATACAATAAACCTCCTAGGAGAAAATATAGGCAAAACATTATCTGACATACATCTCAAAAATGTTCTCCTAGGGCAGTCTACCCAAGCAATAGAAATGAAAGCAAGAATAAACAAATGGGACCTAATGAAACTTACAAGCTTCTGCACAGCAAAGGAAACCCGTAAGTAAAACAAAGCAACAACCTACGGAATGGGAGAAGATTTTTGCCAAAGATGAAACTGACAAAGACTTGATTTCCAGAATATATAAGCAGCTCATATGACTTAATAAGAAAAAAAAACAAACAACCCAATCCAATAATGGGCAGAAGACCTAAACAAGCAATTCTCCAAGGAAGCCATATGAATGATCAATAGGCACATGAAAAAATGCTCAGTATCACTAATTATCAGAGAAATGCAAATCAAAACTACAATGAGGTATCACCTCACACCAGTCAGAATGGCCATCATTCAAAAGTCCAAAATGACAAATGCTGGAGAGGCTGTGGAGAAAAGGGAACCCTCTGACACTGCTGGTGGGAATTCAGTTTGGTGCAGCCACTGTGGAAAACAGTATGGAGATTCCTCAAAAGACTAGGAATAGACTTACCATATGACCCAGGAATCCCACTCCTGGGCATATATCCAGAAGGAACCCTACTTAAAATGACACCTGCACCCCAATGTTCATAGCAGCACTATTTACAATAGCCAAGACATGGAAACAGCCTAAATGTCCATCAATAGATGACTGGATAAAGATGTGGTGTATTTATACAATGGAATACTATTCAGCCATAAACATGACAACATAATGCCATTTGCAGCAACATGGATATCCCTGAAGAATGTCATTCTAAGTGAAGTAAGCCAGAAAAAGAAAGAAAAATACCATATGAGATCACTCATATGTGGAATCTTAAAAAAAAAAAAAGAGTAACAAATACAAAACAGAAATAGACTCATAGATATAGAATACAAACTTGTGGTTGCCGAGGGGGAGGGGGTGGGAAGGGACAGACTAGGAGTTCGAAATTTGTAGATACTGACAGGTATATATAGAATAGATAAACAAGATTATACTGTGAAGCAAGGGAAATATATACAAGATCTTGTGGTAGCTCATGGTGAAAAAGTATGCGACAATGAATATATGTATGTTCATGTATAAGTGAAAAAGTGTGTTCTACACTGGAAAGTGACACAGCATTGTAAACTGACTATAACTCAATAAAAAATTAAAAAAAAAAGATAAATAGGAGTTTTCTAGCTGTACAAGGTGAAGAAAAGCATTCCAGGTAAAAAGAATTTCATATACAGAGAAATGGAGGCTTCAGAGAGCATGGCATGCTCAGGAAACTCTTGATGTACCTGTGTGGCTGGAGGAGGAAGAGAGAGAGAAAATAAAGGAAGGGATAAGACTAAAGAGTTAGAAAGAGACCAGGTCATTAAAAAAAATCTGAATATTATTCTGAAACAAGCGGTAGTCACTAAAGGATTTAAATCGGGTAGTAACCTGGTATTCACATATTTTAAAGACCATTTTTATAACAATGTGGAAGATAAATTGAGGAAGGACAGGAGACCACCCTAGTGGATAAAGAGGAGATGAGGCTTGAATTCGAGCAGTAAAAATAGGGATGGAGAGGAGACAGTAGACTCAACAGACATTTAGGAGACAAAATCAATATGATATTTGATGCCTAATTAAAAGTAACAGAAGTAGCTTGGTTGATTGGATTTATTATAGCTCAATTCACCAAGACAGGGAATACCAGAGAAGATACAGGCTTAAGGAATGTGAGAACGCTTCAGAGATAAATTAGGTTATATGTTGGATATGTACATTTTGAGGTGTCTAGGGGACCATCAAATGTAGCTGTCCATTACATTGTTTGATGTAAGAGTCAGAACTTGAAAAGTCTTATGAACTGAAGCTTTAGGATTCATTAGGACACAAGAGGTAGTAAAAACCACTGGGGTAGATGATATTTCTTAGGGAGAATAAATCAGATACAGAAGAGCTGGCTATAGAATTCAGGAGAACCCAACAATCATGGTGGGTAAAAAACTAGGAGCCAGCGAAAAAGGTTGAGAAGGATCCCAGAGAGGAAGGCATGGAACTGGATGTGAATGCAGACTGTGGAAATCACGGGAAGATGGGGCTTCAAGAAGGAAGCAGTCAACAGGCTTAGGTGCCACAGAGACTTCATCTAAATGTATTGCATTTGGCAATTAGGGTGTTATGGGGGCCCTTGTCAGAGAAGTTTCAGCAAAGTGTTAAGAGGTATATACCTAACTGCAATGAAGTGAAGGGTAAATGGTACCTGGGAAATAAACAGATAATTCACAAGTAAAGAAATACATCTATCACGTGATTTCCACTTCATTAGTGATGAAAATGCAAATTAAGATTCCTATCAAATTGGGAAATGATAATGCCCATTGTTGATCAGGTAACAGTAAAATGGACTCTCATATCTCTGGCAGAGCATAAATCAGCATACAGCCTCTCTAGAAGGTGAACTGACACTATAAAGACTTTAAAAATTTTCTAGTCTTTAAGAATAAGGAAATAACAGAATTAATCACAGATATTTATGTTCAAGAATATTTATTCCAGCTTTATTTATAACAGTATAGCTGTAGAAACTAATGACACATCCAATAATAAGTGGTTGGTCAAATTAATTATGGTATATCCACACATAGGTAGAATGTGACCAAAACACTGATGTGGGCAGATTACTCAGACACCTTAGCTATAGGGCTTAACCCTAGTCTTATTGAATTTCTATCTCAATGAAAATATATTTTACACTACTTAAAGCAAATAGAAGCATGACTTATACTGACTAGTTTGTATACTTGGTTTCTTGTATTTTCGACAGTGCTGATAGATTTCTAATAGCTAAAAATATTTTACTTCCTTTCTGGGAAGGTGGCACAGGGGGCATATGGCTTATATATAAGTAATCACATGTCCTGGTTGCTCTGTGACACCCCTTGTGTCCCAGTGTAATTATTAATATCCTCCTTTTCACTCTCAGAAGTGTCCTGGCTTAGACGATAAATTATATGGTAATCTTACTTATGTATCCAAACTAGGGAATACCATGCAGTTATCAAAACTCTCGTTTTAAAGAAAAAAAATTCATGTTTTAGACTATTTGATGATGTGAGAAGGTACCTATGCTATATTATTAAGTAGAAAAAAGATTACAAAGCAGTAAATGTATTATTTATAATTTTATACATTAGAATTGCTTTCATGTATGTATGAAAAAAGGCTGGAGGAAAATGCATTCAAATGTTAATGGTAATTTTCATTGAGGGGTAGGATTATCTATATTTTTATGTTTTCTTTATATTTTGTATCATCTAAATTTTCTATAAAGAACAAATATTTTCTTTACAGTAAACAAAATAGCAATGAGGAACAGGAGACAAAGAACGCAGACAACTCTTTCGGTTAAAGGTCGCAACCAGGAAGGTGGTGGTTGTTGTAGAGCTGAATGAGAAGGAAAGCTTAAAAGTGTAAATCAAAGAGAAAGAAAATATTGAGAGTAAGGTATTGGGAGAAAAGGAGAGGGATAGAATCAAGAAGTACACACAAAGGAATTAGACAAGAACAGCAGAATGCATGCCTCTTTCAAAGACTAGAGGAAAGGAGGGAAGAGTGACTAAAGAGTTTTTAGAGATAGTGGGGAAAAGGGTCTATCAGAAGCTGTAGCAGCTCCTCCCAAATACAGAAGGGCCACAGAGCTTAGTAAGTACCAAGTAAATTCTTTAATTGAATTGAGTAGAGTTTTCATATCCCGTATCTTTTTAATTACAGGTAACATCATACAATTACGAGCTTCTATACTAAATAACATGAACATTTTTATTCCATAGCTTCATGCTTCAGTTTTTGTGGGAGTTTTTTTTGTAGTTCAGATTGATCGTCAGTTTAAGAACAACTTTGAAGAGCAACTTTTTATTAGAGAAGACTGCCTTGATTGCCTGCTCACTGTCATCACAGACTCCCCAGGGTGCCTGGAAGACCAAGGAGTCAAGGTTAGCTGTATGAACAGGCCTAGTTTCAAGCCTTGATCCTCTTACCCGATAACAGGCAATTCCTAGTCCGAGCCACGTAAGGCATGAAGGCGATCTCTTACAGGCTTGCATATAGGTTTTCTTTGCCTTTTCGTACTGTAGAAAGAAAGCGTCACTAAGCTATTGTTCTTCTGGAAGCTTCAAACACTCCATTTCTAAGATAATCATGGGGCTTCTGTAATTATACTCCAAATCAAAGTTAAATGAGTTCTTGGATTGTATATATACATATTTTTAAGACAACTTTTTTAGAGAAGTCTCATGTTCACCTCAAAATTGAGAGGAAAGTACAGAGATTTCCCATTTACCTCCTGTCCCTACACATGCATAGCCTCTCCCATTATCAACATCCCCCACCAGAGTGGTACCTTTGTTACAACTGATGAATCTACGTGGACGTATCGTCATCACCTAAAGTCCGCAGTTTACCTTAGGGTTCACTCTTGGTGGTGTACATTCTCTGGGTTTGGATAATTGTATGACATGTTTCCATTATTAGAATATTTCCACTGCCTTAAAAATTCTCTGTGATTCATCTATTCATCACTCTCCTTCCTCCAACCCATGGAAACCACTGATTTCTTTACTGATTTCATGGTTTTGCTTTTTCCAGAATGTCATATAGTTGGAGTCATGCAGTAATGTATATTTCTCAAATTTGTTTCTTTCACTTAATGGTATGAATTTAAGGTTCCCCTATGTCTTTTCATAGCTTGATAGCTTATCTCTTTTTAGCACTGAGTAATACCCTATTATCTGGATGTACCACAGGCTATTTATCCATTCACCTGCTGAAGGACATCTTGGTTGCTTCTAAGTTTTGGCCATTATGAATAAAGCTACTAAAAACATCCACGCATAGGTTTTTGTATGGGCATAAGTTTTCAACTCCATTAGGTAAACACAAAGAGCACAACTGCTGTGTCATATGGTAAGAATATTTTTGGTTTTGTAAAGAGTTGCCAAACTGTCTTCTAAAGTGGCTGTATCATTTTGCACTCCCACCAGCAATGAATGAGAGTTCCTGTTGCTCCACATCCTTACCAGTATCTGGTGTTGTCAGTGTTTCAGATTTTGGTCAGATTTTAGTGTGTAGTGATATCTCATTATGTTACTGACCAGGGTTCTTGAACTCCTTAATCAATAAAAATTAAGAGGCCAGATGAGAAATTCAGATAAGGCTTTATTGGGACTCATGATGCAGAAGGAGGGAGTGAAAACAAGTAACAGGTTCCCTTGCTCATTCCCTGAATGGGGGCGAGCTGGTCCCTTAAATGGGGTAAGGGTAGGGATGGACTCATGGATCAGGCCAGGGGGGTGACTTAGCTACTCAGCCCACCCCCCTGGTGGTGCTGTGTGCAGAGATTATGTGCAGGGATCTACTTTTGCTCTAACACCTCAGAAGTGGCCAATGAGTTTTTGGTTTTTTTGTGTCTTGTTGTTCATATTTTGCCCCAACTGCACATGTACAGTTATTTTTAGTCTCTTACAGTTTCTTTATATTCTGTTGTTTGAGGAGACATTTGTCCAGGTGCAAGCATTGCAGCAAAGGGCTCTAGGTCCCAGCCTGTCTCAATCATTGTTTTAATCTGCATTTCCCTAATGACATATGACGTGGAGCATCTTTTCATGTGCTTATTTGACATCTGTATTTCTTCTTTGGTAAGCTGTCTGTTAAGGTTTTTGGCCCATTTCTTAACTGAGTTGTTTGTTTTCTTATTGTTCAGCTTTAAGTGTTCTTTGTATATTTTGGATAGCAGTCCTTTATCAGATGTATCTTTTGTAAATATTTTTTCCCAGTCCATAGCTTATCTTCTCATTCTTTTGACATTGTCTTTTGCAGAGCATAAGTTTTTAATTTCAGTCAAGTCCAATTTATTAAGTCTGTCTTTCATGGATCATACCTTTGCGGTTGAACCTAAAAAGTCATCACCATACCCAATGTCATACAGATTTTCTTCTATGTTATCTTCTAGGAGTTTTATAGTTTTTGCATTTTACATTTAGGACTATGATCCATTTGGAGTTAATTTTTGTGAAGGGTATAAGGTCTGTGTCTAGATACCTATTTTTTGCATGTGAATGTCCAATGTTCCACCACCATTTGTTGAAGATTATCTTCTTTGTTCCACTGTGTTGCCTTTGCTCCTTTGTCAAAGATTAGTTAACTATATTTATGTGGTCTACTTCTGGATTGTCTATTCTGTTCTACTGAACAATTTGTCTATTATTTCACCAATACCACACTGTCTTGCTTACTGTAGCTTTATAGTAAGTCTTGAAGTCAGGTAGGGTCAATTCTCTACTTTTATTCTTCTCTTTCAATGTTATGTTGGCTATTCTGGACTTGGATTATATTTTTATGTCTACTTTAAGGAAGCTATCACAAGAAAACTAGTGAGAAGATAGGGATAAACCAAATTAAAGGGCAGACTGATGTAGAAGTCCCACAGACATTTACAGCCTCTGCATAAGTTGAAGCAAGGTGTTACACTGGAAGTTCTAGGTAACCACGATGATTATCTGAATTCCACCTTGACTTTATGGATTATCCCCTTTCACTTAAAAGCAACACCATGTAGTGGGATGACAGATACATAGTCTGTGAACTTTGGGGTATACTCGATAAAGGCCTCATACTGAGAGTTTGTTACCTTGTTGTAAAAGGTCTAAAGCTCTCTACAGTAGTACAGGAGGCATTTAGAAAAACAAAAACCAAACTTCCCAAGGAAACTGCCCACAAAAGACTCCCTGTCTTGTAACTCAAGTGTGAGAGATTGAGCAATAGCTGAGCCTCAGCTAACAGCTTAAGAATTGCCTGCCTAGAACTGAGTAAGTCAGTAGCTCTGAGAAGATGCAGCTGGCAACAACTTCAGAAAGAAAACTTTTTCTTATTTATTTCACCACAATGGGACAGTGGTTTTTCTCTCTCAAGCCTATGTGAGCTTTCCTCCTTAAACTATAAGGCATTGTAACTTCTCATTGCTGTTGTTGTTTTATTTTAAATAAAATAAATTGTGTGTTCTAGAAAGAGAAATGAAGTCAAAACAAAAGCATCGAGTCAAAAAGCCTTTGGCAGAATGTTGATAATGTTGAAGTGGGATGATGGGTCCAAGTTGGTTCATTCTCTGATTCTGTCTACTAGGTATGCATTTGAAATTTTCCATAAGAGAAAGTTTCTTTTAGAAGGCCTTGTGGGTATTTCCTAAAATATAGACAGGACTTGTGGAGAGGAAGTGCTAAAAGGTCATGTCACAGTGCCCAGTGGAATGGAGTTAGCCTCAGGTGAATTACATATAAAGCTTTGTGTTGAACAGGAAGTTTGGAGAAGTTCTTTTGAAGCCCATGACACTTTCTGTTACTTAACTCAAGCTATGAATGTTTCTACTACTGCTAATAAAAGAAAGTTAGCTAAAATAATATCTAAAATAATACTTACTGAGTTCTTAACTTTTTTAGTATCATAATGGTTAAAATTACAGACTCTAATTCTAGACTGCCTGGGTTTGAATCCTGCTTCTATTAATTACTGGTTATCTGATGTTGGGCAAGTCACTTTATCTTTGGATGTAAAAATGTCATTATCATATTGCTATTTTTAGTCCATAAAGATGGATGTCAATGCTTGAACTCTAATCAGGTCCCAGACCACGACCTGATTTACACAGTTACTCCCCACCATCTATCCCTCACCTCTTTCTCTTCCAGGTATATGTGCCCCAGTCGCAGGAAGATGAAGTGCATCTCAGAAGCATCCGCGACAAAACTAATGGTTCGCTCATAGCATGCCTTGGCTTCAGCATGATTTCCACTCAGAAAATAGAGATGACCCTTCAAGCCCCAGACGTTGGGGTTCTGAGAAAGTGAAGAACAAGTAATACATGGGATGAAGTGGTATTTAAAAGTACATTAATGATCTTTGTTTAACATTTAAACTTAGATTAAGTCCATGTTCTTTTGCAAATTACAATGAGGGCCATCAGTTGCACTGGGAGGTGTTGTTCTAGGACTGCCCTCTCATTTCTTTCTTACATTCTTCAAAGCAATTTTGTCTTTAGGGTAAATATTAAGAAAACCATTCAAGCATAACCATGATAGTATTCACAATAAGAAAGTAGAAGTTCAGGAAACTTGAAATAGATAACGGTTTGCTAAAGAGCTGTCCTTATCCTTTCTCTGCCCTTTGTAAAACTCATGATTGATTAAGAAAACCAAATGGAAGAAAACAGATAATTGAGTTTACTGACAGCTCATGGCCCCCGCCTCTGGGAACCAGAAATCTACATGTGATATGGCATCACCACTGTTAAGAAAGCCTGCTTGCCCTTTCCTTAAGAGGCTCTAGCAAAAGTTATTACCAGGTAGTCCACCTGGGCTGCTTGTTGAAGGCATTCCTCTGCTTTAGCAAAGTCCTTCTTGAGAAGGTGTATCTGGGCCAGCACCAAGTAATACTCACAGCTTGGGCCTCCTTGAGGGCATAATAGCTCATGTGCAAGTACTCTGTGTACATACTGCAAGAAAAAAATCAGTTTATAAAAAACATGTAAACGACTGCATTGTATCAGTTTCATAGCTCTCATGGTTGAAGATTCTCTTATGTCTCTGATATAAATAATAAGGAACATATTATAGAATGAAATACTTGTCATTTTCAAAATGATACGGGTGAATTATAAACATTCACCACATCATGATTCCATTACCAGCTATTTACTTAGTCACATTTCCAAGTGAATTATCTGCAGTATTGTATCTTCCTGATCATACTGGATGAATTTTAGCCTATTTTTTTTTTAAATTTTAGCCTATTGTGTAGCAGACAGAAGCATTTCATCAACCACTCCGTGTACATATGAAGTAGTATTTTGAGGCAGCTGTCACTGTAAGGAAACTTAAAGTGAGGCAAAACCTCCCTTTCTAAAATTCCAGACTCGGGATCCTAGCAATATAAATGCCTATTTCCGACACACTCTCAAATATTTGTTATGTTCACTAGTTTTATACTTTTGGCTGTTCTTTGTTTTTAATACTATATAAGGCCTGCAAATTTCACGAAGTCCTATGTACTTGCTAAGTAGAGGGGGAAGCCCTTCTTTTCTTCTCCCTCTGTTCTCATCTCAGCCTATAATATAGAAATTTCCACTAACATTTATACCTGCTTAGGAAAATACCAGGGGATGGGGGACTTTGCAGCTGTTCCCTCTACCAGCATTCTGGCTCCTGGACATGGGGAAACGTGATTTATTTAATCAGGGAGACAGAGAACCTATTTCTCTATTGTGAAAGGTTAGTATGTTAAAGGCTCTTGTTTAATGTGGTCCACCCCACCTAGTTCATAATTCTTGCTCTTTCTTGAGCTTGTCCACCCTCAAGTGGAGCATCATTCTACAGGTTGAAAGTCAATTCTCTTGGCTCCTGGATTTTGCTCTCTCTCCCACTGCTTACTTCATGGGTATGTTTCTTATTTCCTATGTGGTAAGTAGACCTTGCAGGAAGCTCTTTTTCTCTGGAAGGGGACTGCAGTTCTCTAGCTGTTCCACCTGTGACTGCATGGATAAGTCAAATCTGGGACCAGTCACATCTCCAGCCCAGCTTTACCAATAAAAAATTAATATTTTTATCCCCCATATAGCACTGTGTATCTATTTCCAATTGGTTCAGAAACTGGAATGGAAGAAGGGTATGATTAGGCTCCTGTGAACCCCCAACACTCACATAATATGAGTTCCCATAATAAGGTGGCATTAGGCTACATGTGAGTCTGATTTTGCTCTGCTGGTATTCTACAGGGAGCAGACTTGCAGTGAGGTCTCCTGATGCTCTCTGCAGAGAGCGGTTCATATTTTTGGATGTTTATCCCACTGGGCCTATAGTGTGATGTCAAAAGCATATTTGATTTCTGTATCATATACATTTAAGTTTGCAAAGACACTGCTAAGACATTATAAGTAGTTCATTAAAATTTTTCCATCTACTTGACCTTTTCTAAATATTCTGACCTGCACAGCATTGACCTTCATCAAGAAGTGTATGGTCTCCATGAAGATGGTGGTAGGAGTCTGGGAAACACTATAAGGAGTGGGATGCAGACAAGTCAATGACTCTTGACATTTTGATGCTTCTGAAAATACATTAAAATAATAGGCAATTAGATGTAGAGGAAAAATGTCAGAAGCTCAGACACATAGCAGGGAGAGTATTCTACTCTAACATATGAGAAAAATTATAATCTTGAAATCAGTAGATTACTCTATAGCAATGGCCCCTAAAGAGGAGATCTCAAGGTTCTCAAGGTTAGTCTACTGGTGGTCCCAAATGCAAGCGGAATGAAATGAAAGCTTTTTTTTTTTTTAAGTATTCATGTCTTCCTGAATGTGAAACAGATCTGTAAATACTCTAAATCTGTGGATATTTTAAAAATGAAAATTCTTTCTTAGGAAATCACAGGTCTTTAGTTGGCTACTTCTCTGAGCTAAATATAAATCCTTACTATTTAAAGAGTTACATTATTAAGATTGGATTTCAGAGCCTAGCCTCATATGAAGGAACTTAAACAATATTATAAACGAATCAACTTCAAGCAAGTTAAGATTGCCATTTTGCTTATCATAAGAGTTTTCATCACTGTCTAGTTAGTTTATACCCTTCTTTCAAGTGGAAATCTTTATTCTAATTACCTTTTTTTGTTGGTATCCCCTTGAAAAATGTGTTGGATGGTTTTTGGCTGGTATTTGGATCCTGAGATTGTACAGACAAAATGGGTTCATGTGAATCAGACTGCAGGTTAGAGGATTCATCAAGAAATTCATCCAGAATGGATAATGGAGCTCCCAGCCCTAAAAAGATTAAATTTTAATGAAAAAAAAAACCCCTTCTTACATTGTATATTAAAAGGTTATTACAGGAGATAAAATACAATTGATTTCCATAGCACAGGAAACACATTCCCTAAATATTGCATGGAAACACTTGTTTTTCAGACTTCTAATATTTCTGAATAATTTAAAGAGTGTAAGCTAAACTGACAGCACAGCTTCTGTCACTATGACTCCCAGTCCAACCCTGCTGCTAGCTCAAGTCATGATAATGTCAAACAAATACCTATTACAAAAGCTATTTGTAAACCCACAAAGAATCCAGAGGAGAAGATTAACATATTTTTAGATAATATTAAAACCCCTGAATGACAGGAATTCTATTTTATCTTATTGTTCAAAATCATTATCATCATCATCATCATCATCATCATCATCACTATCATCATATAAGTAGCTATATTTGAACATGACTATATGCCAGGTATTACACTAAGGATTGTAATGTATAATCTTATTTATTTTCACAATATTATGAGATTTATTTATTATGCTCCATTAAACAAAGTGAATCACAGAAAAGTTAAATAATTTGTGGAAGCTCTTAAACATGCCAATCTGTCTCTCAAATAACAAATGTTTTAGGAATAAAAATAAAAAGCAATGCCAATTAGGAAATGATCAGTACTAGCTGGCTGTTAATCAGAAGAGGTCATTCTCTGCTACAGAAAAAGATACCATTTTGAAAACACCAGAAATTGACACAACATTGTAAACTGACTATACTTCAATAAAAATATATTTTAGAAAACACAAAAACAAAGACAGTGTGGTACTGCCAAAAGAACAGACAAATAGATCAGTATAACAGAACAGAGAACACAGAAACAGACCCACATGAATGTAAACTGATCTTTGACAAAAAACAAAGGTAATAAAATGGAGCAAAGATAGACTTTTCAACAAATAGCAGTGGAACAATTGGACAGCTACATGAAAAAAATAAAAATAATCTAAACACAGACCTCATAACTTCACAAACACTAACTCAAAATGGATCACAGAACTAAGTGTAAACTGCAAAAACTATAAAACTCCTAGAAGATAACATAGGAGAAAACCTAGATGACATTGAGTATGGCTTTTTAGATAGAACACCAAAGGCACGATCCTTGAAAGAAAAAATTGACACACTGGACTTCATTGGGATTAAAAATTTATACTCTGCAAGCAAAGGACAATGTGAAGAGAAGGAGAAGACAAGCCACAGAACTGGGAGAAAATATTTGCAAGAGACTTAATAAAAATATAGGCAATTTTATTAAAAAGTGGCCAAAGACCTTAATAAACATTTCACCAAAGAAGATATACAGATAGTATAAGCATATAAGATACAGCACCTCATATGTCACCAGGAATGTTGATAATGGGAAAGAAAGACTGCATGTGTGGAGACAAGGAGTATATATGAAACCTCTACACCTTTTTAATTTTGCTGTGAACCTAAAATTGCTCTAAAAAATTAAAGTCTGTTTTAAAATAACAGACTAATATGAAAAACATATTCTAATAAAATTTTTAAACCTAAATGAAATTGGTGAACTCCTAAAATGCATAAAATGCCATGAATAACACAATAAGAAATATAGAACACAAATATATTAAAGATTAATCAAATGAAATGATAGTCAAACACTTTCCCTGCCAAAAACCCCAAGGTCCTGGTTTTTTTATGGTTGAGTTCTGCCAAACGTTTAAGTCAAACTCAATTGCTATCATATGTAAGTTGATACAGAAGAGCAAAGGAACAAAAGGTGCTTAATAAATCTTGATTATAAAACTAAATGACAAAAGAAAAGTATAGTCTATTTCATTTATGAACAAAGATGCAATGATCCAAAATACAGCATTAGCTATTGAAATCCAAAGGTATATTAAAAATTAATACATTGTGATCAAGTAAGATTTATCCCATTATTGCAAGGATTAATCAATATAAAAGAAATCAACAATGTTCACTATATTAATAGGTAAAAGGAGAAAATTTTTTAAACTGATGCAGAAAAATAATTTGATGAAGTTCAACACCTATTAATGAAAAAAATTCTTTGCAAATTAGGAATAGAGGAGATCCTCCTTGATTCTGTAAAGGTTTTTTTAGAAAAAGCTTACAGCATATTTTATACTTAATAGACATTAAACTCACTTCCCTTAAGCTAAGAAAGAAGACAAGGTTGAACACCACAACTGATACATATCATATTATTGTAGATAATAAAAAGACATGAGTAGTATGAGGATTGGGAGGAAAAGTTAACACTTCATATTGGCAGATATGATAACCATATTCTGAAAAACATATATAATTAATAATCTACTTGAATTAACAAGAGGCAAATAAGATTGTTATATACAGTTCAATCTAAAAAATAATAGTATATACTTAAATCTAAAATGTAGAAAATCAAAATCATTCATTAAAAAATACCAATAATAAGCACCTAGAAAACATAATTAAAATAAGATACTATTATGATAGCAATGGAACCTATAAAATATCTATGAATTACTTAAACAGAGCCTCACTGGAAAAAAAGTTAAAACTCTAATAAAGAACCCAGAAGATGACCTGAGTAAATGGAGAGATCCTCCACATACTTGGATGGAACGGTTTAATAATAGGTAGACATTAATTATCCCTATATTAATCTATAAGTTCAATACAGTCTGAATAAAATCTCCAACTGGACTTTTAATGTACTTGATAAACTCACTACAAACTCCAGATAGGTGAATAAAGGTTCATGAATAGGTAAGTAAGGTATACAAAAGGCAAGTAAATGAGAGAACCTCATATTCCAGATATTAAAGTATACTACAACATCATAGCAATAGAGTGTGATATTATTTAAAGATAAGACAAGTAAGACAGAATAGAGTTCAGAGAATATATATTTTAAATCAAAGGAGAAAAATGATGGTTTAATATATAGTTTTGAGAAAACTAGATCTTTATATGGAGAAAAATAAAACTGGAAGCCTACCTACAATCACATGCAAAGATGGAATCCTAATAGATTAAAGATCTAAATGTAAAACTAATACTATAAAGTTAATTGAAGAAAACGTGACTTGAGGTAGGAAGAGCTATTTAAACAAAACTTTAAGGGCACAGAACTACAAAGGATGTGGAGAGTTCAATAACACAATCAACTAACTAAACCTAATTGATATTATAGGACACTCCACTCAACAACAGAATATACATTTTTTTCAAGTGTATTTAGAACATTTATCAAAATAGATCAAATCCTACACCATAAAAGAAGTTCAAGGATTAAAATCATGCAAAAAGGATTCAATCACGCAAATTACATTTTATAACCACAATGAAATCAAATTAGAAATAAAAAACAAGAATATCTGGCAAATTCCCAGATATTTAAAAAATAAAAACATTGTGCAAGATAACTCAGGGTCCCAGCCATTCAACTCCTAAGTATTTGCCTAAGAAAATGAAAGTATATGTCTATACAAAGACTTGCAGACAAATATCAATAGCAGTTTTATTTTAATAGTCCCAAACTAGAAACAACCCAAATATATACCAACAGGTGATCAGACAAACATAGTGTGGTATCTCCATACATCAGGATACTATTTAGCAATGAAAAGGATGAACTACTGATATGGGCAACAACATGTTTGAATCTCAAAATAATTACGCTTAGTGAAAAAGTCAAATAAAAAAGCAGAGTATATACTGTGCGATTCTACTTAATTCTAAAATTCTGGAATATGCAAACTCATCTATAGTGATAGAAACTTAATTGGTGGCTATCTGGAAATGGGGGCACGAGAAAGATTAGAAATGTATGTAAGGAAAGTTTTGGAGATTTTGCATAAGTTCATTATCTTGATTGTGGTGATGTTTCCATGGGTGTGTTCATATGTCAAAACTTACCAAACTGTGCATGTTAAATATGTGTAGTTTATGAAATGTCAGTTATATCTCAAACTGTTGAAAATACATGTACATAAAATAACAATGTGCAGTAACTTATAAGTAAAGTAACATATGCAAGAAACACATAAACAAAAACACACATATTAAACACATTAGAAAGACTGATTTCCTAAAGTGGAGGAAAGGAGAAAGGCAGTGAAGAACAGGGTAAAAAGAGAATGCATGAATAAATAAATAAGTTTAACCATTACAAGAGTGGGACCTTATATGGTGGGGAAAGGGGAGTGGGAAAAAGAAAGAAATTTACTCGGCTACAATACTATTCCTTTTAGGGATACAAAGAGATAATAAATTCTCTAAGACTCCAAATACAGAATAGCAACAATAGAATCTTTGGACTTTAAGTCATATGAACGAGGAAATATTTCAGAAGACCCTTTTCAGGTATCCCTGGAACAACTCAGAACCCCACCTACTCATTCACTTAAGTATTTACTGAGTACCTACTACGTGCCAGGTCCTATTCATAAGATCAGTAATTTTTCCAATAGACACTCATCATCTCCCTAGTCCTACCTGCTGGGGC
Organism: Camelus bactrianus; assembly: GCF_048773025.1. NCBI lineage: Eukaryota > Metazoa > Chordata > Mammalia > Artiodactyla > Camelidae > Camelus > Camelus bactrianus. The sequence goes on from NC_133549.1 coordinate 68,698,725, forward strand.
TTCCACCTTGGTTGCTGCTGTAGAAGAACCACTAGTAATTCCCCAAGGGCCTAAACTGGATTCTGCTTTCCCTCCTTCTTCAACATACTCCACAGTCCCAGTGCTCCTCTGCGTTGTTACTTGTGCCTGAAATACTCGTGCCTGAAGCTGTTTGAAGGCTTCATGAAATGCCATTTCCATTCGAATATCATTGTTTTGAATTTCATAGTACAAGCCTGAAGGGAAAAAAGATGTTGAAGCAAAATGGGACTATTTCCCACCTTAAATACTGAAGAATTGCAAAATTTCACTTAAATTCCCCACATTTTTACCAAAGCTTAAAACTACATAATGAGTCATTAAAGAGTGGAAAGAAATAGGGAAAATCTTCTAATGAAAGAAAACACATTCATATCACAGGAAAATATCAAACCAAGTAAAGTCCAGGCTACAACATTAGTTGGTTCCAAGCAAGTAGCATCCTCGAAGAAAATTTCTGCCTGCTCATAGTTCTCCATCAGGACAGCCAGGACACCGCACAGCAACAAGCTGAGAAGAATCCACCAACATTATTAACAACGTGGTCTCATGTCACAGCCATGCAACCATGACAATTTCATATAGAAGCTTATTTGCTCCTTCTCATTCCTTATCTCCCTTTCAACCATACCTGTGGATATGATTCTGGTTGAGGGAAAGAGCTTTCCGAAAACACTCCTGTGCTTTGATATTGTCTTCAGTTAGGAGGCAGAAGGCACCATAGTCCAGCCAGTGCTCCAGGTTCTGGGGTTCACGGACCAACCTCTAACACATGAAACATCAAGAGGAACAAGGTTATTGTGACACTACGCCATGTTCTTTATGCACATAACATCACATAGTAAGCACTCCATAAAACTTTTAAATCTCTGAAACTAGAAACTATAATTTCTTTTTTTACCTACCACTGAATTCTAAATGCCTAGCACCGTCACTTCTCTAGCTTATAGTATGTGGTCATTAAATACTTGCTGAAATAATGTAAAAATGAATCTTCGACTCATTGCTTCCTCCTGTCAGTGTTCTGGTCATCATATGCTCATCCAATTACTTGGGAACCTAAAGATTCATTTCATGTTTCATTTTAGAGATTCACATATAATAATTTCTGTCATAGTCTTGAGAAGGCAAGTATAAGATTAGCCACAAATATGTAATAATAAAAGCAGCTCATAATAAGTGAAAACTATAAAACATTGCTGAAAAAAATTTTAAAAGACATAAACAAATGGAAATACATTCCATGTTCACAGATGGGAAGACCTAAATTGTTAAGATATCAATACTGCTCAAAGCAATTTACAGATTCAATGCAATCTCTATCAAACTCCCAACGATGTTTTTTTGCAGAAATATGAAAACTCACTCTAAAATTCATATGGAATCTCAAGGGGCCCTGAATATCCAAAACAGTCTTTAAAAAGAAGGATAAAACTGGAAGACTCATACTTCCTGATTTCAAAACATATAAAGCTACAGTAATCAGTCTGATCCCAGGATAAAGACAGACATGTAGACCAAGGAAACAGAAGAGAGCCCAGAAATAAATCCTAGCATATATGGTCAAATGACTTTTGACAAAGGTGCTAAGACCATTCAATAGGGAAAGGACAGTCTTTTAAACAAAAAGTGCTAAGAAAACTGAACATTCACATGCAAAAGAATGAAGTTGGACCTTTACCTAACATCATATACAAAAAATAACTCAAATGGATCAAAGACCTAAATATAAGGCCTAAAATTACAAAACTCTGAGAAGAAAACATAGAGCAATAGCTTCACAGCATTGGATTTGACAATGATTTCTTGGTTATGATACCAAAGGCACGGCCAATAAAATAAAAATAGACAAATTGGACTTTATCAAGATTAAAACCTTTTGTACATCAGAAGAAACTATCAACAGAATTAAAAGGTAATTCACAGAATGGGAAAACTAGATTTGATGTGGATGTCAGTCAAGTCTTTTCTGAGGGTATGCTGGCATCTATCACCTTGGTAGGAGGTGGGGTTGGAGATGCAGAGGATAGAGCCGGCAACAGATGTAAGGCAGGACTTCCTCTCTGATCATTGGCCATCACTGCTCTGTCAGGGACGGCAGGGATTAGGGGGTGTCTAATTACAAGTCATTGGAGCATAAGCCTTGAGTGTTGGCCTTGGACTGGCTATGTTCCCATTCACCATGTGTTTTTCTCCTTCCTTGCACCAGGACCTTTGTACCACAGGAGCAGAGTGCTGAAGCAAGTAGAGCCCGTGTGCATACTGAGGTCCAACATACTAAATGTGTAGGTGTCAGCAGCTCTTCCCAGATGCAGCCTGTAGTTGAGTCATGGCCACCCCAGATCCAATGCTGCACTGTGGCACAGTCAGAGTGGGGCTGGAGCATTCAGTTGCCCTGGACTGGGGTGCATGGTGAAGCAGTCATGGAAAACCCTGCCACTAGGGCAGACCTCTCTCAGTCCTGCCTTGGGGCAAACCAGCATGCTTGCACTCCTCACAAGAGGGGTCCAGGCTTCCCCACCCTTCCTATCTGCCCAGTGATCCTCCAACCAGCCAAGGCGCTGGCCTCCTCCGCATAGAGACTGCGCTGCCCAGTCTGTGGTTCAACCCAGTTCCCAGGGTATAGGCGAGTGCAGTTTCCCTTTTCCCCTGGGTCTCCTCCCAGGGGTACAGGTCCCAACCTGATCACTTCCCCTCCCCTTCTACTTGATTATGTGTGTATCTTTCTTTCAGCCTATGTTGTACAGGAGTCCTTCTGCCAGTTTTCAGTTATAGTTTTCAGTGAGAATTGTTCCACATTTAAATGTATTTTTATTGTGTTCATGGGGGGGAGGTGAACTCCATGTCCTCTTACTCTTCCGTCTCATTGGTTCATTTTTTGCATATGGATGACCAAAAGTTCTAATACAATTTTTTGAAAAGGCTATTCTTCCTGCATTGAATTTATTTTACAATTTTTGTCAAAAATATAATGGCCTTATTTGTGTGAACCTATTTTTGGACTGTTTTATTGATCTATGTGTCTATCCTTTCATTAATAAGGTTGGATTTTAAACAATCAAAAACTACTATTTATTATACCCATATTGTACAAATAGCTGTAACAACAACTACTGGGAAGGTGTTTAATTACCTCTTCATAGTACACTGTTGCCATTTCAAAGTTCTCATTGACTTCTGCTTCAAATGCAAAGAGTCGAAGCTGTTCACTGCTGATGTAAATGGTTGAAGTAGTGCCTTGAACATCATCTGGCATGGTCTGGTCAGTATCAAGATGTTAGGCAGACAAAATGAATCAATTGGAAGTAGAGAAGTTTTATAAGAACAAATCAGATGCGAGACTCTAGTCATGATATCTAAAATGATAGTGAGGTTTCTTATGGTCTTGCCAATACAGTAAGAGAGTGAGAGTGAACCAAGAGATAAATATCAAGGTTGAAAAAGAAGCTCAGGTATCTGAATACCAACAGTCTGAGCTCATGGAAGTGAATAAAAATTATTTAGGGCAGAACTGCTCCCCTCAAACCTCAAGACAGTCAGAATCCCTAAAATATTTCTAACCTCAAATAGCTTCTTTCATTTTCTCTAGTGTACAGACAAATATTATCATTTTTAGGTGCCATGACTTGGAAAAGTTTGGCAATAACTAGCTAGAGTCTTCAAATATCAAGAGAACATGAGACTAGGGTAAATCTTTGGAAGCTACATCTATTCTTTCAAGAAAAGAAAAGAAAAAAAAAATGTGTCCTTGTAGTGAGAACTCAGGATTTACTCTCTTAACAGCTTTCGTATATATCAAACAGCAGTGTTAACTTAAGTCTTCACACTGTACTTTACATCCCTAGCACTTATTATCTTGTAAATGGAAATTTGCATGTTTTGACCATTTTCTCCAATCTCGCCTTCCTCAACCCCAGGTTTTGTTTTTCTTGAACTCCTTGGAGTATTTGACAATGTTGACCACTTTTTCTTCTTAAAATTTTCTTCTCTTAGATTCTGAGATACCACTGACTTCTGGGTTTTTGCCTTTTCACAACTCACTTATCTCCTTAATTCTTCTCCTCATCCATTCCTTAATGTTGGTGTTTCCTAGGGTTTCTCCGCCAGCTTGTTTCTTTCTCTACTCATATTTTTCTTGGCAGCTTCATCTATGGCCACAGTTTGACTAGCATCTATATACTCATGGTTCCCCAAATCTCATCTCTCTAGCTTGGATCTCACTTGAGCAAAACCCCACTAAGAGCCAATGTTCAACACGGAATTCAACATCACCTGCCTTCCACCAGATTTCTTCATGTTGTATTTCTTGTCCTAGTCAATGGTATTACCAGCTACCCAGTGGGGCATTAAAGTTAAGCATCTGTTCCTCTTTTGTATGTAATAACCAGTTAAAATAATCAGCTTCACCACCTCTAACCCATCCTATATAATGCTATCCAAGGGTTTTTGGTTTTTTTTTTTTTTTTTTTTTGGTAAAATGTAAATCTAACAATACTATTTCCTAGCACATAATTCAACTTAATTGCATCCAACTTCTAAGAATGGACAAGGTCAAAACTTCTTGGTGTTACATACAAGGCCTCCCTGCCTACTCCCCACTCCCCCACTAAGAACTGATTCCTGGCTTCATCATCTATTTCTCTGTCCCTCAACCACTTCAACCTGTGCTATATGCCATATTCTTCCAAGTTCCAAGACTTTGTGATGTTCTCTATGATTCAAATGCTCTGAAACATTTACCTGGAGAACTTCCTTTTAGCCTTCAAGGCCCAGCTCAAGTCACAGGTTCTCTGTGAATCCTTTCCTAAAAGATCTCAGGGTGAATTTGCTCACTTTTTCTTTAGGCATTCCCTAATGTGCTCTACCATGGACACATTTCTGTCACAGCACTTACCTCACTCTACTTTAGTTACCTGTATTTTGTGCCTGTCTCCTCTACTAGACAGGGGATCCTTGGGGACTTAGGCAACATTACCTTATGCTCATGCTCAATTCTCAATTCCTTTCCAAATCAAATCATTCAAATCATCTCTGCCAGATTGTTCTCTTAACCCTAGGACACTGGACACTCCTCTCCTCCCTCTTTCAGGAAGGCTAAACAGGTGAAAGAAAAAGTGATGGTGGCAAAGAAGAAAAAAGCAGTGAAGGAAAGAACAGATAGAATAGAGGCTATAAGGAGGCAGAGCTGGTTAGAGACTACTAAGGAGGCAAAAAAGATTTTGATTTTGTCATTGTTTTCAAACAAATCACAATGGCATACATTAAAAAATGAACAAATGAAGGCAAGATAAAAGTTGTGCAAATATAAACAGACAAGTGGGAAGAGAGCAGATTATCAGTCAATTAGAGAAGGAATGTTTGAAGTGTCATTGTCATTCAGGCATAATATCTGAAAACTCATAGTTTTTCTTTATCAATCTTGAAGAAAAAGTTGAGAATTGCAGACATTCACAGAATAAATTGAACGATAATTTTTGTTTCACAATTTACATAGCTGATTTTATTTTTATCCCTCAACTTTATGTCAGTTATAAATTTTTCTAGGAAGTTGAAAGAAGATACTCCTTTTTTTTCCCAAAAAATAGCCTTATAGTTTAGGCAGTTTCTTATTCATCTTGGTGTTTCCAGTGCCTAGCATGGAGCAGACACCTCAATAAATGTTTGTGGAATTAAAGAAGAAAAGAAGAAAGAAAGGAAGGAATCATTCAGAGGAGACCCTGAGGACCTACCGAGAAAAAGAAGGGTTCTTAGTTCTTGAGCACCTACCTGATTTAAGGCCACATGCATCTGATCTACCAAGAACACATAGAGCTCACTAATAAATGTTTGCAGTTCTTCCTGGCTTTCAAATGATGTTGTCTTCAAGTACTTCTCTCTCACAATCTTTACCACAGCATGCTGCAAGAGACACAGACCACCATCCGATAACACAGTCCAGCACGATGTTAATAGCACAGACCTCCCCTGAGCTTCTGATCTAAGGCTCATCAGAACTCCAGAAGGTAATTAGTTTCCCTTGGTGACTGCTAGACTGTTGGCTCTCTGATTTTCCCCTGGTCAGCATACTCCACATAGCTTCCTTTCTTGACATCACCATCATCACTAATATGGTCAATACAGTACTCAGACTGTGTGAAGAGTCATAAAGCTAAAGAAAATCCTAGCATTATGTTTATGCACTACGTTTCTCATGGTGGCCACTGATTCAACAGAGAAAAGGAGAAAAGCATGATTTTAGAATCTGGAGAATGGAATCCTGTTCAAATCCTGCCACTGTCCAACCTCACAAATTATTTTACATTTGGTACTTCAATTTTCTCATTTGTTAAACAGATATGTACTTCTGGTAATACTATCCTATTTCAGAAGATGATTGAGAAGCCAGAGAAATAATAGGTGGTGAATCTTACAATGCAGTACAAATAACATTTTGCTATAGCCAGAAAAGCTTCTTTTTTTCTCCCTAAGTAAACATTATTGCCAGGTTTTGTACTTAAATACTTTCCATGCATTATCTTATTTAATTCTCATAATGACCCCATGTAATAATATCAATATCATTTCTCATTATTAGGCAAAGAAATTGAGGCTCAGAGAGATAAATTCACTTGACCAAGGTTATCCAGTTAGTAATGGTGAAACCAGGAATCAAACTGAGGTGTGACTTTGCCACGTGAGAAAAGCCTCTTGCCTCCGTGAGCATCAGTTATTTTTCACTTTATTACTTCCATGTGCTTTCTTTGTATCTGTTTAGTACAGTACAGGGCACATAGTAAATGTGCATAGAGAGGAAGTGCATTGTAGCAGATAAGAACATGAGTCTGGAGCCAGACCACCCGAATTTGCATCCTGTCTTTGACCTTTACTAACTCTATGATCTTGAGCAAATTATTTAACCAACTAATGTTGCATTTCTCCATCTGTAAAATGGGAGTACCTACCTCATAGGGTTGTTGTGACGATTAAATTAGTAAAATGTGTAACATTTACAAGTTTGGTATACAGCAAACACTCAGTAAATGTTACTATTAATATTCAAGATATTATTATTAAGTAAATATTTCCCAAATCTCAGTGATTCTATGGACTAAGAAAAGGTTTGTAATAGAAGACAGAGATAATTAGTCATGGAATCAGTGTCAGGTTCAGAGTTTCTGCCTGCTAGTGCAACATGAAATCTGGACCAGAATCTGGCCCAGCTTCAAGTGAAGAATAAGTTTCTTAAAAGCTCACACTCAGTATAAATACTGAACAATTCCATTATATATACTCATGTATGACTGAAGCATTGTGCTGTACACCAGAAGTTGACACAACATTGTAAACTGACCATACTTAATAAAATAATTATTTATTCATTTAATTAAAATGCAAAAAAAAAAAAGTACTGAACAATTCCAAGGCTCTGCAGGAGTGGAGCTTCTCCAGACACTCTGTCATAGAGAAAGTAGCCCTTTGAATCAACAGCAAGAATGGTGGAGCATAGCTGAACACAACCAAAGAAAAAATGATAACTAGATATGTAGAGAAGATGTTTCATAAAAACTCATGTGTTAGAGCAGGCAGATAGCTAGATATGAGCAGAGAAAGGGAAATGCAGGCCAAATGGCAGGAATTGGACAGAAAGGAGAGACAGGCCCAACGCAGGAAACCATACATCATGTAAGCAACAGGGATCCCTGGGCAGAGAAAGAAAAGCAGGAACTTCTGGGCTGATAAGTGGTCACAACTTTGGGGGTGATAAGTGGCCTGGAGGCCAACAAAGAAAGGTTGGGAAAGGCAGGAATCTCCAGTGTCCGAATGTAACCTTTTACTCATTATGCCCTCATCTCAATAAAATTAGCCTTGCAGATTAGAAGTACCCATCATGCACCAACGTCATGACACTTCTGGTCCAGACTAAATAAGGATAAGAATCCCTCTTCCCTTTGGGAAGGTGGAGTTGGGATGAAAGTCAGGGAATATGACCCCAGACCCTTCCCTCCCTAGTGAATATTCTGCCCATTTTTACACCCAATGTAACCAACCTGCCAAGAAAACTCAGGCAGCCACTCACCTGAGCCTGCCAGCTCTCCCCTTGAGAGGGTAGTATCCATCCTTTAATAAATTCTCACTTTACTTTCTTACTACGTCTTGTCTCTGAATTCTTTCTGGGATGGGACAAGAACCTGGAACACCGGTTATATCCACCGGCAATACATGGACTAATTAAATAAATTAGTATTTACCTTGAGTTGTTCTTTGAAAGCAAAATATTTCCCAGAGCAATTAAGTTCATAGTTGAGCTGGCACTTCTGCTCCTCCAGGGTTTCACTATCCATATCACTCCCCAGTTTGGCTACCTGTTTTCCAAACATCCTGTGATACTCATCCAGAATGGCTCTAGAAATGTTCTTGATCTGCATGTGGTAGTCACTCACTGCCTAGGAAAATACAAAATGGCTGGTAAAGAGACTTCAAAGAGGTCAAGATCTGGATGGAAGTCTGAAACTGGTTTGGGTTTTACATTCAATAATACTTTAGGTATAAATTGCCCTTTTCTTCCCAGCTCAAAGACTATCAGCCAAAGATTAAACACTGTATGCCGTTGGTCACAAATAGAAGCAGGAAGGAAAACCTGTGAAGCTGTAATTTCTCACCTCTTCTGGAAAACATACTGAAAAGACCATGCCTTATTTGCAAATGGGTGCACTCAACATCTTATTATTTAAGAGTTTCACCTTGGCTTTGGCACTTGCCTTCTGAGCTCCTCCTGTCCGACGGGTAAGAGGTGGCCTTGGAGGAATCATTTCCTTGACCCTGTATCAAAAAAGAAAAACAAAAAACCCCACAAAAAATTTTATTATATGGAGATTTATGCAAAAAAAAAGATAAGTGGTTGCTGAGGGCTGGGGTGCAGGGTGTTGGTTGGGGACTGGCCTGAGGGTTGGGAGGAAATGTAAAGTGACTGCTAATGCCTATGGTTTTCTTTTAGAGATAATAAAAATGTTATAAAGTTGACTACGGTGATGGCTGTTTAACCCTGTGAGTACACTAAAAGCCATTGAATTGTATTATTTAAATGGGTGAAGGTAAATTTGGTTATGTAAATTATACCTCAATAAAGCTGTAATTTTTTCAAATTAAAAATTAACTGAAGGATGGAGTGGTAGATGCAGGGATGCCAGGTGAGAGACTGCTATGGTTCTGACCAGAATTGTGAGAATTAGATAATACATATCTGGAGTTCAGGAGAGAGGTTCAGTCTTGATATATAAATTTGGGAGCCATCAGCATATAGTTGATATTTAGAGACATGAAACTGGAAAGAAACCAAGGGAGTGAGTGTAGAATGAAAAGAAATCCAAGATCTGAGCTCTGAGGGACTCCAACATTTAGAGGCCAGAGAGATAAAGAAGGCCAGTGAGGAAGAAATAAAATCAGGAGAGTATTGTGTCCTGAAGTCAGGTAAATAACGTGTTTCAAGGAAGATTGAATAGTTAAACACTAATCACTGGTCACAATGACCCTGAGAACAAACCATTGGATTTAATAATGTGGTGGTCACTAATGGTCTTGCTAAGAATATTTATCCAAAGAGAAGTTACTGGAAGTGAATTACTAGGTTAAAAAATGCATGCATTTGTATTTTAATAGCTTTTACCAAATTGTCCTCTGCAGGAGTTCTATCAATTTATACTCTGAATAGTTTGTATCAGAGGACCTGTTTCCAAATATTCTCATCAACAACATGAGTTATCAAGCCTTTTTAATCGTCCACAATTTTAAAAAAAATCAAGGCATTTCAGGGTAGTTTTAATTTGCAGTACTTTTATTATGAAATTAGTTGAACTTCTTCTCATGTTTAAGAATATTATTACACATTGACATAGATTCAGCAGTCTGGTACACACATGCCTCAGCCAGGAACCAAAGGCAAATAATCTTTATGAATATTGTGTCCAACTTTCTCTCACTGACATTCTAATTAGCCTTTGCTCTATAATACTGTCACATGAGCTAGCTTAGAGGAGAAATCTGCTTTCCACCTCCCTACAGCCAAAGAAAAAACTTATAGCTAATAACCTTTCTCATATAAAGAGTTCAATAATATTCTAAAGTTGATACACAGCATAATTTGAGAAGTACTATATATAGTTAAGTCAAATTGATTTTCAAAAAGTCAGAGGAGATGTTAAAACATAAATTTTAAGAAAAACTCATTGATATAGATAATAGATTGATAGTTGTTAGAGGCAGGGTTGGGGAGCAGGAGAAATGGGTGAAGGGGGTCAAATGGTACAAACTTCCAGTTATAAAATAAATAAATGGGGATGTAATATAAAACATGGTGACTATAGCTAGAACACTCTATTTTATGTCTGAAAATTAAGAGAGCAGATCTTAAAAGCTCACATTATTAGGAAAAAATGTATCACTATGTATGACCACAGATGTTAACTAGACTTATTGTGGTGATCATTTCAAAACATACACAAATATTGAACCATTATGTTGTACACCTGAAACTAATATAACAGTATATGTCAAATATAATTCAATTTTTAAAAATCATAAGAATTTGCTTCTGTATTTAGTGTAAAAGTTTCATTAACAATGCTGTTATTCTGTCACTCAGAATTCCCTATGTAGAAGCTTGAATGAGAAATTTGTTCTAGAATTTAATGCAAGGAAAAAAATATGGTCTCTTCTGGGACTAGTGTGCATCTACCTTTATGATTAGAATTGCATAACTTAAAGGGCTTCCCTTTTTGTTAGATAGCTCAGACTTGATGTCTATTCATGAAAGCCCTATTTAATACTTTCTTCCTTTTTGTTTCCATGACTTGTGTTTTTAACTTTCTATTTCTAGATTATCAACCTTATTTTACATATATAATTTATGGTAAATATTTTCAATTTATTTTTGAAGGGGCTAAATGTAAAATGTAAAGAAGTTTAAGGACTATCTGGTATAAAAGATGAATGCACCATTGACAGCAGGTAATTTTCAAAAGGAGATTTCCAAATGACTAACAAATATGTGAAAAAATGTTTAAGCTCACAAAAACATGTATAATGTGAATTAAGATAAGATAATTTCTTTCCCTGTAAAAATAAAAATTATTGTGTTAGTGAATGTATGAGGAAACAGCAGTCTCATACATCACTGGTGGAACTGCAAACTTTTGGGAAGGCAATTGGATGATACTTGCCAAAAGCCTTAAAATTATCTGTAGTAAATAGTTTCCAAGATGGAAGTTATCATTTGCTTTCATCCTTCACTGAGTGTGGTGCTCCTCATGAGGTCTAGATGTCAGCAAAATGGCAGATTAGATAACTCCAAACTCCCATCCCTCCACAAGAGCTTTGAAAAAATAACCAGAAACTGTCAGAACCAACTTTGTCAGAAGTCTGGAAGGCAGTCAAAGGTTTACAACAACCAAGCAAATACTGAATCAAGAAAAAGGCAAACAAAAAATAGTAGGAAAGCCTTGTGGCATTTTCAATTGACCCTGCCTCACCTCAGTGGCAGTCTTACAGATGGCTACCTGTATTTCAAGTGTGGCACACTGGCCCCTGATTCTGGAGGAGCAGAACAGACCTTATTCTCAAGTTACTGGGTTTGTTCTAACCTGTCTGGGGCTACCCAAAGGAATGAATAGAACAACCAGACATGAGATCAACAAGGTGATAAGGGAGTTTAACAACGGTATAAATCAATTAGGCCTAACAAACATATACAGAACACTACCCAACATTCTTCTCACAGAGTACACATTCTTCTCTAGTACACATGGCACATTCTGAAGGATAGGCAATATATTAGGCAACAAAACAAATCTCAGTAAATTGGAAAAAACTGAAATCATACAAAGTATATTTTCTAATCACAATAGAATGAAACGAGAAACCAATAACTGGAAGGAAATCAGAAAATACACAAATATGTGTAAATTAAGCAACTCACTTTTAAATATGTCAAAGAATATGTCAAAGAAGAAACCCAAGAGAATGAGAAAATACCTTGAGATTAATAAAAACAAAATACAACATATCAAAACTTATGGGATGCAGTGAAAAAAGGGCTAAAGGAAAATTTATAGATCTAAATGCATACAATAAAAAGATGAAAATAATCAGTAATCTAACTGTATACCTTAAAGAACTAGAAAAGAAGAGCATACGAAACCAATAATGATTAGAGTGGTGATAAATAAAACAGAGAAAAAAAATAAAGTTAACAAAACCCAAAAGCTAGTCCCTTGAAAAGATCAGTAAAACTGGTATATTTTTAGGTAGATGAACTAAGAAAAAAGAACAAAGAATCAAATTACTAAAATCAGAAATGAAAATGGAGACATTACTCCCCACTTTACATAGACAAAAAGGATAATAAGAATATGAAAACGGATATATGTATGTATATTTATGACTGGGACATAATGCTGTATACCAGAAATTGACACATCATAATTGACTATATTTCAATTTAAAAGAAAAGGATAATATGAGAATACTATGAATAATTATACATCAACAAATTGGATAACCTAGATGAAATGGACAACTTCCTAGAGACACAATCAAAGCACTGTGATACAATATAAAAAGTTTTTTAAATTATATACATTTATATGTGACAAGGGTGTGTGTGTGTGTGTGTGTGTGTGTGTAATACAGAGACTATCATAGCTCCAGAAGGATAAATACTAAGATGTCAAAAGTGGTTATTCCTGGGTGAGTAATAACCCAGTAAAAACCCAGAAATAAATAAAGCTGGGTGTTTTTAGATACTTTCTTGCTGATTTTGAATTTCTCAAATGTTTTTTAATTGGCATATACTGTTTTATAACAAGAAAACAAATAAAAGAAACCTCATCTAAAAAAAAAAAAACCAGAAAACTGTCTGTTGCTTAGCCCAGGAAAAATTACATTTATGTGGACAAAACAACTTCCTTTTATTTATACCAAAATTGTTTTGCAAAACAAGTATGAGAACCATTGCTACATACCTTCTGGCTAGCTCCTCTGGCATGCGCTTCGGAACCAAGGCTTTGTCCAGCTGAATCTCCAACACAATGTATGTCCCTGCTTCTACATATTGCTGTAAACACATTTTTCTGTAATGTATTATTTCCAGAAAGACAGATACTTATGCAAATTTTTAGTAACATAAGATAATGCTCACAATGTAAGTGAGAAAATTGCATATACAACTACATATATAGTGTGACTGTGACAAACTATTTTTTACATAGAAAAATAACTGGAAAGAAAAATAGCAACAGTGATTATTTCTTGCAGAAAAAAAGGTTTTCAATTTTATTCTTAGGAACTTCTACCCCAGATGAAGCCTTGTTTAATTTATCTGATACTGTTCTTGGAACTGTTTCAAATGAATGACATTCTTTCTTCCACCAAATCTGTTTCGTGAGTCTTGAAGAAACAGTTTTCTCATAACCTTCTGACATTCCCACCCACACCCTCATAAGCACCATCTATCAACTTCAAACTGATGGATATTTCTACCTAGATTTTTGCAAACAGCATCCTAAATACATGTCCAAAACTGAACTTATCATTTCTCCTGTATAAACTTCTATTTTGACTTTTCTCTTAATGATTTTATCATCCTTCCAGAAAGCGAGGCTTGAAACCTGAGTTATGTTTAACTTTTCTTCCTCAACACTCCAAAGCTTTCCAATTCTACATTTTGCCTCTGCAGGTTTCTGACTTTCTTGACTACAACCTCTTCCCTAAATTAAACTGTCATCAACACTTATCTGTACTGTAAGAAAAACCTATAAACTGATGTCTGAAGCCCCTACCACAACTTCAATCTCTCTTTTCCACATCCTAGCAAGAGAACTGCCCTGAAACACTCATGAAATCTTATTCCTATGTGACAAAAACCTTTAATGTGAGTCTCCAAGATAAGGCTTAAGAGTCCCTCATCACCTATAGAATGAAGCCCAAACTTTGTAGCAAGCCTTTCAAAGTCTACAACCCAACTCAGCCTCTCTCTTCTTCTCATCTCCTTCTAGAACCATTCTTTTCATTTCTATACCACACACTGAATTAACTGATGTACCTTGAATTTATTACCTTCTTTGTGCTTTGACTCAAGCTATTCTCTGGCCCTGAAATTCCTCTCCTCCCATCTTCATCTGACAAAAGAGTTCTCTTTCACACCTTAGCTCTTCCTGAAGCCTTCTGAGACTGCCGCATCTGACTGCTCTGAGCCCACACAGCACTTTCATTTGTACTTCCATTACAGCATTCATCAAGATTCTGTATTACAGTTAGTTATGTACCAGTCTGCTTTGCCCACCAGAGTGCTGAGTGTCCTGAGAACAAATGAATAAATGCTGCAGATGATACATCTTTGGATCCCTCATAATGCTTAATATACTACAAACAATAAAAGATACACATTTTTAAAGCTAGAAAGGACCTTAAAGTTAACCCGGTACCCACTCCTTTTAGAGAGTCTCAACAAGACAATGAAATTTACCAAAAGTTATAAACTATCATGGCAAATATGGAATGGTTATTCAGATAATGAGCATTTTCCTGAGCATTTTCCACTATTCCATACTGTATTGCTCAGTAAAGGACTGATGAATTTAAACTTAATTTTAAAACTCTTTATGCATACTTACCTGTCCTTCTGGATTGTTGCATAGAGAAGGTTCAATTTCCAAAGGAGTATCTGAGCTCTGAGATTTTATGCTAGATGCTTGCTGAAAGAAAATGAACACACTTCAAACAGTGAATTCTTACATAGTCTTCACAATTGCAGGAGCAAGGATCATTCTGTTGCATCAAAATGCAAACTAAGTTGAGGAAATTCACCAGATTGAGAAATCAGTGCAAGCCCCTGGAATGGAACAAAACCTACAAAATCATCACTTTCCAAAAAACCTACCACATCTCCAGGCCTAGACTTTCCTTCCATATCCTTTTCTTTGACTGCTTTATCTTCTTTCAGGTTCTTAGAAGCAACTTGTTTGGGCAGTGGAGAATTAATTCCTCCTATTTTATTATTCTGAATCAAATGATGGCCAGCATCTCGGAACAAGCTAAGTAAACACTTGGTCTGAAAAGAGAGAAACAAACAAAAAATGCAATGCATCACAGGCAAATGAGACAAACTCAAAAGAAACTCATATTATTCTTTAACATCATTTAGTTTTCTGGATAACTTCAATATCGTAGAAGTAGAAATAGACAGAAGAAGTAAAAAGCTTCATTGCTTTACCATACTTGCTGAACAGGTGAAACTATCACAGAAAATTAGCTACCTACTCTTATTTTTTAAATTAGCAAGAGAACTTTCAACCTGACTTGATTTGGTGTCTCATAAATTTTACCAGAAAGCTTTTAAACTTTAACACATAATTTCAAATTAACTTTAAGTGGTAGAATTTATTTCTGTACAAGAAATATTATCTGCTTAATTACTACTAGTCTATCAATTATAATTGGAAGAACAGTGCAAGTTTAAATTTCGAAGGAACCTTGTATGGGGGAAAATTCAAACTACAGATAAATGACTGGAAAATAAGCTTAAAATAATTTTTAAATTTTACAGCATGCATGAATCTAAATATGACTTATGCTGAGTGAAAGAACAAGACCCCCCCCAAAAAAAAACAGAGAGAGAGAAGGAATGGACAGAAGTGGGAGAGAAGAAAAACAGATGATGATAATGGATATTTTCACTATCTTGATTGTGGTGATAGTTTCACAGATATAAACCTACATCAAAAGTTTAAATTTGTACATTTTAAATATATGCAGTTATTATATGTTAGTTATATCTCAGTAAACCTTCTAAAAGATAGTCCAACTCTATTAAAAAATTGTAAATACTAAATATCACTCACAATGCTACTACTTCTACCAAAATTCCTGTACTTCATATATTCTAAGATGCAACATTTTTCAAATATTAACATCTCTGGAAATGAGAACATTTCATATAAGTGGTATTGTACAATACGCTGTCACTGTGTCTGCCTTCTTCCACTTAGCATAATGTTTTTGAGGTTTATCCACATTGTAGCATGTATCAGTCATTCTTTTTTTAAACAGTTTTATTGAGATATAATTAATATTCCTTATAATTCACCCATTTAAAATGTAGTCAAAATTTAGTAACTTTGATATATTACATTAATTTCTTTTTATTGACTATTTAGCATATCTTCCCTAGTATAGACATGCCACAATTTGTTCACTGATTCACTGGTTGTGGGCATCTGGACTGTTATGAGTCTTTAGCAATGAGGAGTAATGCTGCTATCCATTCACATACACATCTTTATGTAAGTACAGATTTTCATTTCTCTTGGGTAGGTTCCTAGGAATGATTTGCTCAGTTGTATGGTAAGCTTATGTTTAACATGGATTTTCTACATGGTTGTTCTGTAAGTATTGACAGTAGAATACTGAAATTTCTTAAAGTTACTATCAAATTGTCTATTATGCCTTTCACCTTTCTTGGGATTGGCTTCATGTATCATGAGGTTCTGTTGTTAAGTGTATATACATTTATAGTTTATACATAATAATTTATAATTTATAAATCTTATCTTCCTGGTTAATTGACCTTTTAATCATTACGACATGCCACTCTACGTCTTTAGTAATATTTCTCATCTTGAACTCTATTTTGTCTGATATAAATATACCCATTCTGCTCTGTTATGTTTTCCACTTGCATAGTATATCTTTTCCATTCTTTTACTTCACCTTATGTGTGTCTGAATCAAAATGTATCTGTTACGGACAGCATATCATGAATCTTGAATTTTTTTTACTGTAGTATAATTGATTTACAATACTGTCAGTTTCAGGTGTACAGAAAAGTGATTCAGATATATATATATTTTCAGATTATTTACCATTATAGGTTATTCTAAGATACTGAATATAATTCCTTGTGTTCTATAGTCTATCCTTGCTGCTTATCTATTTTACATACAGTAGTTTGTATCTGTTAATCCCATACTTCTAATTTATCCCTCCTCCCACTTTCTTTCCCCTTTCATAATCATAAGTTTGTTTTCTATGTCAGAGTCTGTTTCTGTTTTGTATATAGATTCATTTGTATTATTTTTTAGATTCCACATATAAGTGGTATCATATAACATTTGTCTTTTTCGAATCGATTTTTCTGAATCCAGTCTCATAATCTCTGTCCCTTCATTGGGGTGTTTAGACTACTCACATATAACGTTATTGTTGAAATATTTACATTTATATTTGCCTTTTTGGTATTTGTTTTCTATATATCTTCTGTCTTTTTTGTTCCTCTGTTACTCCTTTAAACGCCTTCTTTTAATGTTAAATAAATATATGTACTTGTGAGTATGTGTATGGCATATGTACACATACACTTTTCTTAGTGGTTGCTTTAGGGATTACAATATGCATCCAAACTAACCGTAATCTATTTTACATTGATCCTAACTTAATTCTGGTAAAATGCGGAAACTATACTGCACTATAGCTCCATTCTATCCTCCCTCCTACGGTACTATTATCATATAAATTAGATCTGTGTATGTTACAAACCAAATAATATAATTAATGCTTTATACAATCAAGTCTTTCAAAGAAGTTAAGAACAAAAATAAGAAAAAATATATTTCTAAAATCTTTTATACTAACTTACATTTAAACATTTCTAGTGCAGTTCATTTCTTCTTGTAGATTTAATATACAATTTGGTTTATATCCTTTCAAGCTGAAGGACATCCTTTAGTAATTCTGGCAAGATAGGTTTGTTAACAACAGATTCTTTCAATACTTATTTATCTACAGATGTCTTTATCTCGCCTTCATTTTTGGTTGACAGCTTTTTCCTTCAGCACTTTGAATCTGTTATTCCACTGCCTTCTGGATTCCACTGTTTCAGATGAAAAATCAGTTGTTAACCATGTTGGTACTCCTCTGTAAGTGATGAGTTGTTTTTCTCCTGTTGAATTCATGATTTTCTCTTTTTCTTTCAATAGGTCACTGTAATGTATATTGTAGATCTCCACAGGCTTATCCTACCTGGAATTCTATGAACTTCTTGGATATGTAGATTAACATTTTCATCAAACAGGGGATTTTTTAGACATTATTTTTTCATATATCATTCCTGCCTCTTTCTCTTTTCTCCTAGGACTTGCCTTACAATATGCTGGTTGCTCTCCACTGAGATCTCCATTTCAACCAACAACATTGTTGGGCATGGGTCCTTCACCCACTGCTTTAAATTATGTGAGCCTTCTCTGTGGCAGCAAAGTTGCTGGTCCTCTCAACCCATCCTGCCCTAGAAGAATTATTGCACTGATTAAGCTAAAATAGAGCAGGGGGAGAAGGGAGGTAGTTTGAGAACAGACCTAGGCAACAATGCCTCAAATTCCACAGTTTTTCGTGCATTACTGCTTCTCAGTTTTTTGATGCCTTTGGTCAATTTCCAGTGCACTGAAATGGCATTTTGTCAATTTGTCTAGCTTTACAGTTGCTTTCACGGGGAGAAAATTTGATAACCTCCTCACTCAGACGTAGCCAGAAATATTTTTTCCTCAATATTTTTCATATATTTTAAAAATTACGATTATATTTTTTAAAAAGTTATGATCATAGTGACTATACTTTTATATCCTGATTTTTCATTTAACAGTCTATCACATGCATCCTCTCATATTTTTTTAATTTTCATAAGGATAATTTTTAATGTATGTACAACAGTCTCCTATTATGTGGGTATAATAAAATAGGTAAAAATGTCTGTGTGCCAACTACATCCCTAGTACATTTACATGTTTTATCTCATTTAATATGTAAAACAATTCTAGGAGACAAGCATTGTCTCCATTTAATGAAGAATAAAGTTGAGAGAAATTTAGTCACTTGCCCAAAGTCAGTAAATGGCAGCTCCAAAATTCAATGCAGAAGCCCTTGGATGTCAAAACCCATAATCTTTTGATTATGAATATACTGTTTCCTGGAGGGGAGACTATAGCTCAGTGGTAGAGTACATGTACAGTGCATGTTTAGCACACATGAGGTCCTGGGTTCGATCCCTAGTACCTCCACTGAAAAAATAAATAAACCTAATTACTTCTTGCCCTGACCTAAAAAATTTTTTTTAATTAAAAATAAATAAATAAAGTGAACAAGTCTGAGCATCTAGTTCAAAAACATTTTTTTTTAAATGATATACTGTTTCATTCAGATTCACCAAAAATATCTTGATATGATTGATATGATGAAGGGCTTTATGTTTTAGGAATAGTAACATTTTTCTGATATGTATTCATTTTCCCCAATTTTTTAGTTACATTTTAATTTTGTTTATGATGGTTTCTTCTATATATAGAAGATTTTCATTTTTTGTAATCAAAATCTTTCACATCTTTCATTGCTTTCAAGTACAGGAAGTCTTCCTTTAATTCTTATCTTTAATTAATAGCCACTTCTATTTTTATAGCCTTCACATTTAACTTATTTTAATAAACTCACTTGGAATTTATTATGATCTATGCTATACATAAAATTTTTGCATTCTTTTTTCTATTTAACTATCTACAAAACATTATTGTTTATCTTTTTTATTGGGTGCATATTCCATCATTTTTATTTACAAAAACTTACTAAGCATTACTCTATTATTAGACATTTAATCTTTATTTTAGTTTTGCTATTATTGATCCCTCAAAGTTTTCATGAATATGAGGGGTTTGATCTTATTAAATTATTCCCTTCAGATAAATCCCTATAAGTGTGATTTCTGATTCAAAGGATACTTATATAGAGTTTATTACTCAGCTGGTTTCCACAAAGATGACGGGTCTTTCTTGACTCTACTATTGAGAAATAGGTGTCCAAACAATGATGAAATAATAATATGTTATTGTTATTATTGTTATTTTACAAAGCCTCACTTTCTCCTAAAAGCAACAGGATAAAATTGATTTTTTTGCTTAAACATAAAAATAAATAAATAATATATATATGTTCTCTCAATAGATGGGTGATTTTAAGATTTTAACATCTGAAAACTTAAAGACTCATATCATGGATTTAAGTTTTTGCATACTTAACACAATAGACTTCTTTCATTATTCTAAAGATTTTGTATCCAACTTTATTGAAGTAAAATTGAAATACAGGCTTACCTCAGAGATATTGCGAGTTCAGTTCCAGACCACCTTAATAAATCTTAATAAATAAAATATTGTAACATATTCCCCATTGCATATAAAAGTTATGTTTACACTATATACTGTAATCTGTTAAGTGTGCAATAACATTATGTCTTAAAAAATGTACAGACCTTAATTTTAAAATATTTTATTGCTAAAGAATGCCAAAACATTTATACTAGTAACAACACAGATCACAGATCACTATAACAAATATAATAATAATGAAACCATTTAAAATACTGTGAGAATTACCAAAATGTGACACAGAAGCACAAAGTGAGCACATGCTGTTAGAAAAATAGCATCCACAGACTTGCTCATCACAGGGTTGCCACAAACCTTCACTTTGTAAAAAAGTGCAATATCTATAAAGAGTTGATAAAGTTAAGCACAATAAAATGAGGTATGCCTGTAAAATAAACTACATATTTAAAGTAGACAATCTGATCAATTTTGACATATGTACACACATGTGAAACCATCATCACCATTAAAATAACCAATATGTTCATCATCCCTAGAACTTTCCTCACATTTTTTTTGCAGTCCAGTCTTCCTTCTATCCCTGTTCCCAAGTAACCAATGATCTGCTTTTTGTCATCATAGGTTACTTTCCTATAACTGTATTTCATTGGAATCATAGAGTATACACTCTCTTTTGTCTGGTTTCTTTTATTTATCATAATGTATTCGAGATTCATCCACACTGCATGGATTTTATTGCTAAGCAGTATTCCATTGTATGGATAGACCACAGAATTTGTTTTTCTGTTCACCTGTTGATGGAGATTTGGGTTGTTTTCAGTTTTTGGCTTTTCATTATCCTAAAGTTTCTAAGGTTCAAGGGCAGAATGACTTTAAGGCTCTATATTGAACATCCCAGTATACCAATTGGTTCCAAAAATCAATTGCTAAGATGTATGTGCTATAGATGTAAGTAAACACATATATAAAGGATAAATTAGAATGATACCTTCTATACAATTTTTTCTTACCTTTTCATACACTGTACTATTAAGGTAAGGGTAAACATGAAAAGCTCCCCGAATTCTCTTCACACCTGGATACAGCAATGGCACCATATTAACATAAGCCACACCATGAAATGAAAGCTGACCTTCATCATCAGTCTAAAGAAACAGAAACAGAGAGCTGTTAATGCTACAGAGTAATGCAGCATAAGGTATGGTGTTGACTCAGCAATTCAACCTCAGTTTAGGAACTAGCTATGCTCCTTAACTAGTTGATT
The DNA here is from genome assembly GCF_048773025.1 of Camelus bactrianus. Taxonomy (NCBI): domain Eukaryota; kingdom Metazoa; phylum Chordata; class Mammalia; order Artiodactyla; family Camelidae; genus Camelus; species Camelus bactrianus. The sequence goes on from NC_133549.1 coordinate 68,720,184, forward strand.
TGGGCCAATTATATAGACATTTTGGGTCTCCACTTACTTAACTTCAAAGCGGATTTAATAATAACATGATCACTGAGATAATACATATTAATAGAGTTAATAAATAGTAAAGATAGTAGTTGGGTCAACATACTCAAATTATTTGATAATACATATATTCAACCAAAAAATCAATTTCACCATGTTGCTTCTTAGGAAAAGTGAAGCTTTGCAAAAAACAATAATAATAACAAGAAAAGCTTAAAAGAAATAAGAAGCTGTGGCCTTTAGCTTTAGTTCACAGATTCATATGAATGGAAGTGGCCTGTGATGACAAATAGGATCTAACTTATGCTTAAATTCTACTCAATTGCTGGAGGTGTTTTAGAATACTGTGTTAAGAAAGATTCTGTGTCCTTATCTGGGTTCAAAAGGAAAGAATGCTTTGATTGATCGGTACCATCTGCCATGGATGAAGGAGGAAAAATGACAGTCTGCTATCATGTATTTGCCATCCCTAATCTCATCTAAATTCTCATTACAAACATGAAGGACATGTCCGTAGATATATTTTAATATAATTTTTAGTGGTTGTATGGTTTGCCACAGAAAACTCTTATAAGGAAAAATCAACTTAGTGAAATAAAACACATTTAATTTCCATAAATTAAAAGTAATCTCTTTGATTCTGCTGATTTAACAATAATTAGAAATGATTAAAACTCCTGTCTTCATGTGATAATATTCTGTTGTTTTAGAAACCTAAGGAATGTTAGCCAATGCATACTATATACTACAAAGAGAAGTGTTCACATGGTAGTAATATTTTTATTATGTAAAAAAGCCTATTTTAAAAATCTGCAAAATAATTTAAGTACTTACTAAGTCTCTACTATATGCCATGAATCATGCTAGGTACTGTGGATGATACACAGCAGTCTATGACAGGATCACTACCCTTAGAGAGTTTATAAACAAGCAGCAAGGACCAGACATGTATAAGTAAAACTATAGCAAGGATAACTTGAAAAAGTATACACTAATAAAATGGACAACCTAGAAGAAATTGATAAGTACCTAAAAATGTACAAACTCACAAGACTGACAGGACAAAATAGAAAATAAGAATAGACCGATAACCAGTAAAGAAATTAAATCAGTAATTTAAAAAACTCCCAACCAATAAAAGTCCAGGATCAGATGGCTTCATATGTAAATTCCACAATACAGCTAAAGAAGAGTTAATGCCTAACATTCTTAAACTATTCCAAAAAACTGAAGCTAAATGAAAGCTTCCAAACTCATTCTACAAGGCCAGCATCACCCTGAAACCAAAACCAGACAAAGATATCAAAAGAAAAGAAAATTACAGGCCAATATCCTTGATGAACATAGATGCAAAACTCCTCAACAAAATATTATCAAACCTAATTCAACAATACACTGAAAGAATCATACCATAATCAAGTGGGATTGATCCCAGGGATGCAAAGATGGGTTAATATCTGCAAATCAATCAATATGATAAACCACATTAACAAACTGAAGAATAAAAATCATATGATCATCTCAACAGATGTAGAAAAAGCATCTGACAAAATTCAACGTTCATGATAAAAACTCTCAACAAAGTGGATAGAGAATGTACCTCAACACAATATAGGCCATAAATGACAAATCTAAAGCCAACATCATACTCGACAGTAAAAAGCTAAGATCAGGAACAAGACAAGGATACCCACTCTTACCACTTTTACTGAACACAAGATTAGAAGTCGTAGCCACAGCAATCAGACAACCAGACATCAAAAAGAAACAAAAAGAATCCAAATTGGAAAAAAGAAGTAAAACTGTCACCGTTTGCAAGTGATGTGATATTATATGTGGAAAATCCTAAAGACACCTCCCAAAACTACTAGAACTAATAAATGAATTCAGTAAACCTGCAGGATACAAAATTAATATACAGAAATCTGTTGCACTAACAATGAATTATCAGAAAGAGAAATTAAGAAAACAATCCCATTTACAAATGCATCCAAAACAATAAAATACCTAGGAATAAATGTAACCAATGTGGTTAAAAAAAAAAATGTACTCTGAAAACTATAAGACACTGAGGAAAAGAAACTGGAGATGACAGAAACAAATGGAAAGATACATCATGCTCATGGATTGAAAGAAAAATGTTTTTAAAATAACTATACTATGCAAGGCAATGTAAAGAGTCAGTGCAATCCCTATCAAAATACCAATGGTATTTTTTCACAAAACTAAAAGAAATAATTCTAAAATTTATATGGAACTACAAAAGACCCCAAATAGCCAAAACAACCTTGAGAAAGAAGAATAAAACTGGAGATATCATGCCCTCTGATTTCAACTATACTACAAAGCTAGAGTAATTAAAAAGTATGGTATTGGCACAAAAACAGATACATAGATCAATGGAACAGAATAGATAGCAAAGAAATAAGCCCATATTTACATGGTCAATTAATCTATGATGAAAGAGGCAAGAACAATGTAGTGTATCACACTGATTGATTTGCAGATATTAACCCAATAGGAAAATACATCCTCTTCAATAAATGGTGTTGGGAAAACTGGACAATTACATGCAAAAGAATCAAACTGGACTACTTTCTCCTACCATATATAAAAAGAAACGGAAAATGGATTAAAGACTTAAATGCAAGACCTGAAACCATAAAACTCCTAGAAGAAAACATAAGTGGTACACTCTTTGACATCAGCCTTAGCAGTATTTTTTGGATGTCTCCTCAGGCAAGGGAAACAAAAGCAAAAACAAACAAATGGGACTACATCAATCTAAAAAGTTTTTGCACAATGAAAGAAACAATCAATAAAAGGAAAAGGCCACTTACTGAATGGAAGAAGATTTTTGCAAACAACATACCCAGTAAAGGGTTAACATTCAAAATATACAAAGAACCCATACAACACAACATAAAAAAAAAAGTCTGATTTAAAAATGGGCAAAAGACCTGAAGAGACACTTTTCTAAAGAAGACAAACAGATGGCCAACAGACACAGGAAAAGATGCTCAACATCACTAATCATCAGGGAAATGCAAGTCAAAACCACAATGAAGTATCACCTCACACCTGTAAGAATGGCTATCATCAAAAAGACAATAGATAACAAGCATTGGTCAGGATGTGGAGAAAAGAGAACCTTCAGGTACTGTTGGTGGGATTATAAATTGGTGAGTCATTATAGAAAACACTATGAAAGGTCCACAAAAAATTAAAAACAGAACTGCTATATGATCTAGCAATTTCACTTTAGGGCATTTACCCAAAGAAAACAAAAACATGAATTCGAAAGGATATATGAACTCCAATGTTCGATGTAGCACTATTTAAAATAGATATGGAAGCAAACGTAAGTGTCCATCTAAAGATGAACAGATAAAGAAGATGTGAGATACATATACATATGTATACACACACACACATACGTACAATGGAATATTGCTCAGCTACTAAAAAAACGAAATTTTGCCATTTGTGACAACATGGATAGATCTAGGGGGTATTATGCTAAGTGAAATAAGTCAGACAGAAAGAAAAATACCACATTATCCCACTTATATGTGGAACTGAAAAAACAAAACAAAGCAAATAAAATAGAACAAAAACAGATTCATAAATACAAAGAACAAACGAGTGGTTGCCAGAAGGGAGTGGGGATTGAAGGGGTGAGAGGAATAGGTGAAGGGGATTAAGAGGTGCAAATCACTAGTTATATAATTAATAAGTCACAGAGATACAATATATAGCACAAAAAATGTGGTCAATAATATTATAATAACTTTGTATGGGGACAGATGATTACTAGACTTATCATGGTGAACACCATAATGTATGCAAGTATCAAACCATTATGTAGTACACCTGAAACTAATAATATTGTGCATCAACTATATTTCAATAAAAAAGACCTCTTGCAGTGGACATTTCTTGGCCTATTTCCTGTGGTTTTCTTCTTCAGCATGACAGGACGCAACTGTCACAGTCAGTGGGATGAATTGGAAACAGAGTAATTTGGACAAATACATTTATTTTTATGATAAATGAACAAAAAACAATGGAGAGCTTATTCTAGGGTCACCAAAGTTATATTTTTTCAGACTAGTAGTATATGTATGAATCCTTACTCTAATTAACAGGCCAAAACATTTTAAGTAGGTAAATCTAAAATAAGTTCAGAAAATAAACAAGCTTATACTATATAGCACAGGGAACTATATTCAATATCTTGTAGTAACTTATAGTGAAAAAGAATAGAAAATGAATATATGTATGTTCATATATGACTGAAGCATTATGCTGTACACCAGAAATTGACATAACATTGTAAACTGACTATACTTCAATAAAACAATTAATTAATTAATTAATTAATTAAGATGTATTATGTGGAAACATACTGCCAATATTTAACTACTTTTGACCTATTAAAAGGCTATTTTGTATGCAAAACTGTAATAAAGGGCTAAAGGGAAATAGGATATCTGGGAATAAAGCCTAAATAATTTTTAGTGGACAACAGGGAACTAGGGTGAGTAGTCATCTCAATTTGCCAGGGAGAAGGGAATTTCCCGGGACATGAGTCTTTCAGCATTAAAACCAGGAAACTTGAGCAAATCAGGACAAGTTGGTCACCCTAGGAAGCAGCCACATCAGTTTACATTTTCCTTTGGTATCAGAATTAGAAGCAGAATAATAGGTTGGATCTCACCCAGCATTTCTTATAAAAATATTTTTAAGTAAACAAATTTACCTTTTCAAATTTAGCAGCTTTCCCTTTGGGTACACTAACCAGAGGAATTCTTGTGATCTCTACAGGCCAAAACCGGCAATCAGCAATTCGCTTCTGAAAACTGCAAATCAAGAAACAAACAGCCCACTAGTATTATATGCAAAAATGAGGTTAGTATAATTTAGGTTAAAGAGAACTAGTTCTCTCTTAAAAAGTAATGGAATACACATATATAAAAATTCTTATTAGGTATGTGGGTTTTAAAAAATCTTCTCATATCTAGTAAGATTCCAGGAGGAATTATAAAAATAATTATACAACGCTGCTATCAGAAGCAAACTGTACATTTTTAGAGCAACCTGACAATATGAATCCAAAGTCTTAAAATGTTCAGTCTTTGACCCAGAAATTTCACTTCTAGTGATTTACTCTAAAGAAACAATCAGACAAGTATGCAAATGGTATTAAATAAGTTTATTTCTACTGTGAAAATAATCATAGTAGGACTTCCAGGGTCAGTTCTGATACATAAAGAGCATGGAAGTTGTCACTTCTGTCCTCACAACAAGAAAAAAGGTGGTCAAATTGAAAATCAATGATCTTTCTTAGATCCATCCAAGAAGTAAGTTCAGTGGCAAATGCCACCTGGCAATTTGGAGAAACAGGCAAGTACAGCGAATTGCAGCTGAGGTCAGCTTACAGGCATCAGAAGCCACTAGAGCCAGTAACTGGTAGAAACACTTTGATAATTTTGACAAGTTGCTGGAGGCTAAGCGTGAACTAGCCAGAGAGTTAAAAAACTCTAGGGTGCTCAGTCATAGGGGAGTCCCCACACTGTGCTGGGTTTTAAATCAAGGAGCCCCATCAGATTCTCACAGTGTAAACAGGAGAAAAATACCCTAAGGCAGGGAGAAGGGAAAGATAACCATTTTAAAGTATATCCAGAGTGTTCTTAACAAAGGCCTGCTCTTTAAGGGAAACTAGTTCACCAGAGTTTTCTCTGACCAAGGTGGAGGGCAATTAGACAACTCCAACCCTGTGTAACCTTCCTGTCTCACATGAGGAGAGGAAGAAAAAAAGACTTATACACTCAAGAAGTCAAAACCTGGGGACTCAAACCTATTAAAATACTGAGATTAATTCACAGGATTATAGAACATTTCCCTTTCCAACACATTCCATAACATCAACAGAATTCCAGTATAATGACAGTGGATTGTAAGTAAGAGACTGGAATACACAAACCCTATTTAGGAAAGAGTTCTTAGCAAACCCAAAGACAACAGGGGAGGAGCAAAAGAAGGACATTGAAGGTGCTCCAGCACCTGCAGCTACAGCAAGTATTAAACATAGCCTATCCCCTAGCCAGATTAACATAAAATCTCACCTAAAAAACTTAATTATCAAATTCCTTATTACCCAAAATATAATGTCCAGCTTTCAATAAAAAACTACAAGAAAAAAAAATACAAGGAATGCTAAAAGGCAAGAAAAAATACAGTCTGAAGAGACAAAGCTAGCATATGAACTAGACTCAGATATGACACAGATTTTGAAACTATCAGATAGTAAATTTAAAATAACTGTGATTAATATGTTAAGGACTCTCATGAAAAAGCAGAACATGCAAGAACAGATGGGTAATGTAAGCAAAGAGATGGAAATTCTAAGAAAGAATCAAAAAGAAATGTTACAAATCAAAAACACTGTAACAAAAATATACAGTTCATCTGATAGGCTTATCAATAGACTGGACATAGCTGAGGAAAGAAACAGTGAGCTTGAAGATACACCAATAAAAACTTCCTAAACTGAAATGGAAAGGAGAAAAATGAAAAAATTGCAAGAGAATATCCAATTGTGGGACAATTACAAAAGGTATAACAGGAATATCAGAAGGAAAAGAAAGAGAGAAAAGAGCAAAAGAAATATTTGAAGTCATAATGGCTGCACATTTTACTAAATTAATGACAGACACCAGAGATCCAGGAAGCTCAGAGAACAGCAAGCATAAGAAATACAAAAAAAAAAAAAATTTTTACACATAAGTATATCATATTCAAACTGCAGAAAACCAAATAGAAAGAGAAAATCAGAGGGAAAAAATAACACCTTACCTATAGACGAACAAGAATGAGAATACACCGGACTTCCCTTCAGAAACCATGCAAGCAAGAAGAGAGTGGTATGAAATAATCAAAGTTTTGAAAGAAAACAAACCACCAACCTAGAATTCTGTATCCAGTAAAATTATCCTTCAAAAATTAAGGAAAAGTAAAGACTCTCTTAGTCAAACAAAAATAGAAGGACTTTGTGGCTAGTAGACCTGCCATGCAAAAAATGCTAAAATTCTTCAGAGAAAAGGAAATGCTATAGGTCAGAAACTCGGATCTACATAAAGAAAGGAAGTCAATTAGAGAATGAAATAGATTAAGGTAAAACAAATTTAAATTTTTTTCTTATTTTTAATTAGTCAAATAGATAATTGTTCAAAGTAATAATAGCAACAATGTATCCTTAACAAGATATCAGCAAATCAAATCCAACAATGTACCTTTATATTATACACCACTAACAAGTTGGGAACTAGAAGTATATAGGACTTCTGAAATATCTGATCAGTTTTTCTGTAATTTTAAAACTGTTCTAAAAAATAGTCTATTAGTTGAGAAAAACAAAACAAAACAGAGTTTTTCATTCAGATTACACATACACTGATAATCCTCTATTTCTTACCTGTCCCTAATCACCAGGTCACTGTGACACAGGATGATAGTTACCCACACAAAATTAAATATCTTAATCTTATTTAGCATCTAAATCCTGATTTAATCTTGGTAACAACAAAAACACTATTTTCTAGCCCCTTCTACATCAACAGAAAGACCAATAAGATGTAAACAGAGGTTGTCAGGTTCCAGGAAGGTTCTATAAGAGGGGCTAACACAGCTAGCATATGACCTTCCTTATTCATAAACATAAAAAGTCCCCTCTTCCAACTTTCTCCCAGGAATATGAATGTGCAGGCTCAGCTCCAATAGCCATCTTGAAACATGAGACAACTTTGTGGACGGAAGGCACATGTTAAAGAAGGTAGAGCAAAAGGAAAGATTGAGCCTGGATACCTGATAACACTGTAGGGCCACCATACATACTAGCTCTGGAGTTCTTTTATACGAAAGAGAAATAAGAATCCACCATGGTTAAGCCACCATCACTAGAAGCCTCTGTTATCAGCAGATGTGGAGGAAGACAATCTCAGATCACCTTAATTCAAATGTAGATAAATAATTCAGGGGGAGGGTATAGCTCAAGTGGTAGAGCACATGCTTGGCATGTTCAATCCCCAGTAACTCCATTAAAAAAAAAACTAATAATAAACAGACCTAATGACCTCCCCTCCAAAAAATAAAATAAATAATTTTTTTAAAAAAATAGTAACTTTCTTCCCACCTACAGTCTTTGTGGGTTAGACATATTCCCTCCCTATTCCTACCTGACCACTGTAGGAGGATCAAGGTAGCAGCGACTTTCCAAGTCCCAAGTAATCCTTTTCTTCATGCACTCTGCTTGGTTCCTAAATTCCCTGTCCTGTAAAATAATAAGCCAGAGACTTTTATTCTTTCAGTATGCCATGGCTGCATCCTGCTTAATCTGTGGACATTCTTTTAATAGATTTGATCACAACATTTTTATGACTACTACTATTAGTACTATAAGTATGATTACTACTGAAAATACTATCACCATCTTAAATTTTAGGGTACTTTTCTTTCTTTTTTTTAACATTTTTTATTGATTTATAATGATTTTATAATTTACATTGTTGTGTCAAATTCCAGTGTAGAGCACAATTTTTCAGTTTTACATGAACATATATATATTCATTGTCACATTTTTTTCTCTGTGAGCTACCATAAGATCTTGTATATATTTCCCTATGCTATACAGTATAATCTTGTTTATCTATTCTACAATTTTGAAATTAGGGTACTTTTCTATTAAATAAAGTACCTAGAATAAATTACTTATATTATCCTTACATCAATCCAGTACTAAATGCCAAATATTCACTCACATAACCTCAATCAGTGATTCTCAACCTTGAATGCATATTAGAATTATCTGAGAGCATCTTAAAAAAAATCAACACCTGGGCATTGTAATTATTTTAAAAGTAAATTCTTAGGTAACTGACCTGGGTTAAAGCTTCACCACTGTTATTGTTTTAAGAGCTCCCTAGGTAATTCTAATGAACAACCAGGGTTAAGAACTAGTTATCTAAAGTAAAACAGAACAGGGTGACGATCTGGGAAGGAATCAGGAGGAAGAGACATGGAGTAGGAGGGATATTTTAACTGCATATCCCTTATTTTTTTATTTTGACTTGTGATTGTATTACTGCCTACTCATAAATAAATAAATTTAAAATAAAATAAAGGGTAAATATGAATTAAATCAATTGTTTTGTTTGCTGGACTTAAAAAGTCAGGAAACATTTTAATCACAATTTTATAGATTAGTGTTTTATTCTGACATATAATTGTTTTACTTTAAGAGGTGACAAATGTATATTAACTATTGTGATTTACAAGCTGTTTATATCCCAGTGCACTGAGATTATCACAAAAAACTACACAGTTCTCTCACCTCAGGGTGGTTGAGTTCTCCTTCTTCTTCATCATATGGCCCGCCAATGATGAACGCATCAGGAATGTTATTAGCTCCTGGAGCCAGAATGTTGGCAATAGGCCATTTTTTGGGCCGAGGAACAGGTTCTCGTTCTCCTCCAAGCTTCAGAGTTCCATTCTTGAAGAAAATGGGATAGTCTTTCTATAAAGATAAACACCATATATCAGGAAATTTTGTGAAAGAATTTGAAATGGACAAAAAATGATTACAGAAGTGACTCTTCAATGAAATATGGGATGTTGTCTAACAGACACTTCTGTGATTATCTGATTCTATAGAAAGGCCTGTCCCCTTAATTGTCTTTGTGCTATTTTATAATTTTGTAATTTCTAGAAAACTGATAATGCAAATTATTCTTGTCCATGATATGCATATATATTTTGTCCAGTGGAGATGTAACTGATTATTGCCCTGTGGCTGATGACAAGTTTTGAATTACTAGCAAATTTATTCCAACATTCCTAGTTGCTTATATATGGCTCCATTGTTCGGATTCTCCTTGGAATTGGTTTAAATCCTTTTTGTCATTTTGTATTTATATGAGAGTCATGATGTGCCTTTTTAATAATTACCTTTTAAAAAACAAACAAATCTGACAAAGGGCTAAATTATAGGCATTTTCATATCTATAATTTATCTAAAATATACTTGCAATAGAAAATTGGTAAAGTTATAAACAGGCAATATATAGAAAGGGAAATTAGAAAATCCAACATTTAAATAAAAACATGCTATATATCATTAAGAGAAATGCACATTAAAACAATGAGATGCAATTTTAAACGTAGATTGGCAAAGTCTGAAAATATCAAATGTTGGCAATATTGTGAGAGAATAGTATTTTTATACATAGTTGATGAAACTGTAAATTGGCACAACTATGGAAAGCAATTTCGCAGTTTCTAGTAAAAGTTAAAATTGGCATACCCTATAACTCAACTATCCTAGTTCTTTGTGTTAAGCTTAAAAATTTCTGTGAAGGAGGGGCATTTCTGGAATGGCAGAGTAAGAACCTTTAGAAATCTGCTCCTCCCCCCAAAAAGAATAAGCTAGCAAAAACTGTCAAAGTTAAGGGTGCCAAGACTATTCAATAGGGACAAGACAGTCTTTCCAAATAATGGTGCTGAGAAAACTAGTTATTCACATGCAGAGGAATGAAGTTGGATCTCTTATCTAATACCATATACAAAAATTAACTCAAATTGGACCAAAGGCCTAAACATAAGAGGTAAAATATAAAACTCTAAGTGGGTAGGGTATAGCTCTAGTGGTAGAGCACATGCTTAGCATGCATAAGGTTCTGGGTTCAAGTCCCAGTATCTCCATTAAAAAAATTTAAATAAATAAATGTAATTACCTCCTCCCCCCAAAACAAACAAACAAAAACTCTTAGAAGAAAACACAGGGGGAAAGCCTCATGACATAGGATTTAGCAATGATTTCTTGGTTGTGACACCACAGGCACAGACAACAAAAGAAAAAAAAAAAAAAGACAAACTGAACTTCATCAAAATTAAAAACTTTTGGCATCAAAAGACACTAACACCAGAGTAAAAAAGGCAACCCATAGAATGGTAGAAAATACTTGCAAATCACATATCTGATAAGGGGTAATAGCTATAATATATAGAGACCTCCTAAAACTCAACAACAAGAAAACAAACCACCCAATTCAGAAATGGGCAAAGGACCTGAATAGACATTTCCCTAAAGAAGATAAACAAATGGCCAATAAGCACATGAAAAGATGCTCAACATCAGTAGTCACCAGGGAAATGCAAATCAAGAACACAGGAGATGCTACTTCATATATATTAGGATGGCTATTATCAAAAAACAGAAAATAACAGGTATGGTGAATATGTGGAGAAACTGGAACCCTTGTGCACTGGTGATAGAAATGTTAAATGGTGAAGAGGAATTGGAGACTTCTATACTAAACATGTAAAATGGCAATAAAGCAGGTGGGAGTATTAACTAATTACATTCTTTTAGCAAGCAATTTGAAAATCTCTCTCAAGAGCCTCAAAAGACCCATATACAATCATTCTACAGAAACTTGGACTAAGAAAAATAACCTAGAATTAAAAGAAAGTTTTGTATAATAAAGTGCATTATACAATATTCACAAAATAAACACATAAAAGTAACCTGGGTAGAAATACTACATACAAAAATTGTCATTTTTAAAGTGTTTTACATATTTTCTACCATAAATATGTATTTATTGATATAAATGATATTAGTCTTATATATAATATATAAACTATAAATATAGACATCAATGTATAAAACAGAAGTAAACTTTATTTTTGCGAGCCTAAAATAAATCTCAGCCATTATCAGAGCTTGCTTTGAATGAAATTTTAGAAGGTGAGGGATAGATGGCCACATAAGGGTTTAAATCTATATAAATATCTGGCTGTAAGTCTTTACCTCTCCAGCTGATGGAACTTGCAGACCAACCATGTAGTTCTGCAGTGGCCCTGTTGGAATGAAAGATTCAGGCACAGAGTAGGCAGCCTCCAATGTGACCTTCAGAAGATTGCCTCCTGAGATCTGGGCTGGGGTCAATAAGGGCTCCGCAACAAATACTTTAACTTCGAGACTGCACTGCTGTAAAAGAATAAAATTATACAGCAATTTGAAAATGCCAGAGGCCTCCCTTTTTTTGCATTATCTCATTTGAATCTCATCACTGTTCAAGGTAAGAAGTTCAAGTTTAATGATTTCCATAGAGAGGATTCAAATAACTTTTTCTAGGTCATAAGTTAGAGACAGAGCCAAGAATAGAACTTTATCCCTAAGCAAGAGCCCTTCCCTTCTACTATACTGAGGTCAAGTATGTATACAAATACATACAGAAGAGGAATTGCAAAGTTCTATTCTGAAATGTTAATAGTAGTTGCACATGAGTGACTGAAATTGGGTGCTTTTTTTGCTAGTCTATATTTTGTGACTATTTTTGTGAAATTTAAATGCAGTGCTTAAAAGCTTTTAGGTTTTTATTAAATATTTGAAAATCATATTCTTTAATATATTTCTACTTTTCAAAGATGAGAAAGTATTTTGGGACAGCATGAGTAAGCTCAGGAATGAATTTTTAGAAGAGCTGCCAGGTATTTGAGTTTAGTGATGTATCCAAGATAGCTAGTGTTTCATTAGAGAGGAGAAAAGAATTTGTTCATTTTCATTTTATTTTTCAGGAATCAACATTAATTGGAATAATTAATATTATTGTTAAAGAATTAAGTATCCTACTAATGGGAAATTCCCAAGTTAAGTCTCCAATAGAAATTCTGGATTGGCAGATGTAATGCTTTTTAATAAAAAATATTTTTTGAAATATGTATGTATACAGTTATACAGAGTGAGAGACATGTATGTCTATATCTCTGACATTTTCACATAGAATACAATAAAAAGTAGGTTTAAAATATGCATTGATTGCTAATTATATGCCAAGCACTTCACTATATCACTGTGAATACAAAGATGAATTTCATCACGGAATTCATGTTAAAATTTCAGAATTTATGATAAATGCTATAATAAGAACTGATACAAAGTACCCTAGTCAAGGAACATCAAGAAAGGAAGTGTGTAATTAATTATTCGAGTGGGGAAGAGTAAAATATGGTGACATTTGAACTGAGTTTTACAAGATGAATAGGAGTGTGCAATCTGGACAAGCAGAGGAAAAAAAGAGAAAACAAATCTGGACAAAAAGTAGAGCTCATGTAGAGGGGGACTGAAAACAGCATGGTACATTCGGTTTAAGTGTAAATAAGGAGTTCAGGATTTTAGAACATAGCACAAGGAAGGAAGTACTAAGAGATGAGACAATATGTGGCAGGCATCTATAATAAACGCTGTTGTATGTTTGTTAAGGAAATTGTACCTTAACATGCAAATCACTATGCAAAAACTTGGACAAATCCATGAACTACACAATGCTAAGGAAGGGAAGAGATGAGATCACATTTACTTTTAAGTCACTCTGCAAGCAGTGGAAGGCTGAACAGGAGGGAGGAAAGGGCAGTTACAAGGCTACTTGTAATGTTCTAGATGAGAGATTATAAGGCAATAAAGTGTAGGAATAAAGGTAAGAAGAGAGAGTCCGAAGTCACTTAGGAGACAGAAAAGGCTAGATTTGGTGAAAGGCTGATTTGGGGATTGGTTGTAAATAGGGTCCAAGGGAGCAGTCATGGATGTAATGTAGATTGTACGTATGTCTTATGATTTTACAGATGAATGATGCCACTAATCAAAATAACTAAAATAAAAAGAAGATGCTAAGTTCAATTTTAAAATGTTGGGTTTTAGTGCCTATAAGGTATCATTACAGAGAAATAAGTGGTATCTACTGAGAATGGCAAAAGCAGGGCCCCAGGAAGCCACTGATTCCAAGAGGAACTGGGAAACAGCCCAGAACACAAACAGTAGCACAGCCTACCAGTTCATGCCTTCCCACCTCCAATAACCAGAAGCAGGTTACCATTCCAGAAAGTGTGTTAGGTGCATTCATGTACTGTTTAATTTAATCAATCAGGACATAGTTCAAGAGGCATTTCCACGGTAAAGCCTTCCCTACATCTACCCCTGGGCGAAGTAACAGGTATCTACTCTGTGCCCGTATGCCTCATCCACCATTTAATCACACTGGTTATAACATATGATGTGTAGATTATGGACTCCTAAGGTAGGGCCCTGCCTTATTTATCTTTGTTTCCCAGAAGCTAGCACTATGTGTGCCTGTGAAAAGAAGATGCCTAATGAACTGGACTCAACTGAATTGAACCTTAGTAGCAGACAGATTTGACTGAGTATCAGGGTGAAATGCTGAAATTTAAAACTCTGATTACCTTAACACCTGATCGAAGAGATTCTAAGGGGGAGCCCGGCACAGGGTGCAATGGGACCATCATTTCAAATGAACTCTCTCCTGCAGAAAGAAAGCCAAAGAAAGAGGGTTAGGCAGAGATAAATGTGCTCATCTTTTCATTGAATTCCTCAAATTAATTGAGGCTGATTTTTGCACTTCTCTAGAACTAAATATTATGAGCTCTGTTATTTCTACTTTAAAGCAAATCATCCATCTGACCTTCCAGTAAAGGAAGAAGGTCCACCACTGCTTGACCAAGAATTAAGGTTTTCTCCTCTTTCTGTTTCTTTTCCTTTGGTAAAACTTCAGTCATAGTTACTACAAAAATCAAAACAAAGAACATGAGAATGTGTCTATCACACACCAGATAACCAAGATGCAACAAACAAAGCATTGTCAAAGAAATTTAAGTTAAAAGAAGCAAACTTGAAACCCGAGAAGGCACCATTATTAGTAACTTCCAGTGGAAATACTGGACCACCTTAGCGACTTATTAAATTTTTGCTTTTAAAAAGAAAACTTTTTGCTTTAAATTTTAAGAGTAAAATTACTTTTTAAAAGGGTTTTATAACATAATAATGTACACACATGTGTAAACTTACTGATACATATGATTATAACAAAGTTTCATGTAATATTCATCTGTACTAACTCAAAATCCTTCAGTAGTTCCTCTTCTATTTCATGTATAAGAAATTACTGGTCATGACTCCCTTAATTGATTTTAGTAATGACTAAAAATCACCATCTGCAGTTTGAAAAACACTGTTCTAGATCTTTCCATACTGCCTAGCATAGAGCTTAGCAGACCTTGGAATGACTTACAGAGCATGTAAGGTATGCACCAGGTTTTTCACTGTAGAATTGCTTCTTGTATGTACTTAACATTTATTATGAAAAATTCCAAATACATAAAAAAGTAGAAAGATTAGTATAATGAATATCCATATGACCAACTAGATTTAACAAGTTAGCATGTCATATTTGCTTCATGTTTGCAGAAATACTCCCAAGTAAATTACAGACATCATGACATTTTACCCCAAACACTAATCTATGTAAGTCCAAAATATGGCACTTTCCTAGTAAGTATGTGAAAACAGCATTATATAAAATTATTTAATACATCTAATACCCAGTCTACATTTAACATTTCAATGATCCCAAAATTTATTTTGTAGCTGGTTTGTTCAAAAGACCACAAGATGTAGTTGGTTGTCACGCTTCTTACGTTCTTTTCATTTAGAACAGTCCCTCCTCCCATATACTTTTTTTTAATGACACTGATTTGTTGAAGACATCAGACCAGTTATTATAGAGAATGTCTCATCCTCCGATTTGTCTTTTTTCTTACGATGTTTAATTTGTTTTTCAGTCCTTGTTTCCCATAAACATAGCTTCATCTTCAGTATTTTTGGCAAAGGTAATACAATTTGATAACATACTTACATTGTCAAACTCTGTGATCTTTGTAACCATGAAAATGGAATCTCAGCATAATTATATTTCTCTTAGTAAAGTGAGGTTGAACATCTTTCCATACATTTAATAATAAGTTATATTTCCTGTTCTGAGAAATTTTCATCTCTTTCATGCATTTTGCACATTTGTCCATTAGTTTCTTGTTTTTCTTATTGATATGTAGGAACTCTTTAAAGGGAAATTTGCCTTTTGTATAGAAAAAAAATTGCAAACTGTATTCCAGTTCGTGACTTTTTTTTTTTACAGTTACTTATGTAAAAAATATTTTTTTTCCTTCTGTAGCTTCTGCATTTGTGAAATAGAAAAACTTCACCACTCTATGTTTTACTTGTTTTACTTCCATGACTTCTTATTGTACATACTTACATGGTTTAATTTTGTACATATATTTTATCCACCTAGAATTTATCTGGGTGTGATTTTGGATATCAGTTATATTTTTTCCAGATAGCTACCTACACCCTACATGTTTCACCTACTGATGTGAAATGTCATCTTAGTCAGATGCTAACTTACTAGAAGTATTGATGACTGTATCTGGACCTGCTAATCTGTCCTAATAAACTGTTTAAGTCTGTGCATGCACAAGCACCACATTGTTTTACTGTGATATTTTACTATTATCTATCGTCATATAGGACAAATGGTCCCTTGTTAACTTTCTTTTCAGAAATTCCTGATTATTCTTACTTTAAAAACCTTTTTTCTGTAAAAGCTCTATAATTTTAAAAAATAATGTTGGCAGATTTATAGAAATCACATTAAACTTACAAACTTAGGGGAAATGATATCTTTGTAATGTTGAGTATTCCTGACTAAGAACATGGTATGCCTTTCCTTTTGTTCGACCTCATGTCTCTCAACAGCATTTTCTTTGAATGCTTGAATCAGGATGCAAATAAGGTCCACACATGTTGTGATTAGTTGGTGTTTCTTAAGTTTCTTTTAATGGGCTCCCTCCCATTTCTTTAGATTTTTCCTATTTTAATTTCTCGATACTGTCCATTTTATCAAAATTTTCAAAAGCAATGGCAGAATATTTTTTATGTCTTTTTTATTGTGTTAAACAGAAATTATACGAAGTTTATCATCCTATCCATTTTTAAGTATCAGTCCAGTGGTATTAAGTACATTCATTTTTTTGTGCAACCATCACAACTATCTCCATAACTCTTTTTACTTTCTAAAACTGAAACTTTATACCCATTAAGCAGTAACTCCCCAGTCTCTCCTCACCCTGAAAATCACCGGGATACTTTCTATCCCTATGCATTTGACTACTCTGGGTACTTCATATAAGTGGAATTATATAATATTTGCCTTTTTGTGTTTGGCTTACTTTTCACTTAGCATAATGTCCTCAAAGTTCATCCTCCCCTTACATAGCTGAATAATATCCTATTGGATATGTGTATACCACATTTTGCTTATCTGTTCATTTGTCAATGGACATGTGTCTACATTTGACCTTTTGTGAATAACATTGTTATGAATATGAGTGTAAAAATATCTCTTTGAAACCCTGATTTCAATTCTTTTGTATATATTCCCAGAAGTAGAATTGCTGGATCATATCATAATTCTATTCTTAAATTTTTGAAAAACCACCAGTTCTCACAGCAACTAGACCATTTCACATTCTCAACAAAAGTACACAAGTGTTCCAATGGGTCTATATATTTGACAACATGTTGTTTTCTGTTTTTTGATAGAAGCCATCCTAATGGGTATGAGATTGTATCTCATTGTAGTTTTGGTTTGTATTTCCCTAATGGTTAGTCATGTTGAGCATTTTTACATGTGTTTATTGACCATTTGTAGATCTTCTTCAGAGAAATGTCTTTTCAAATGTCTTTACCCATTTTTGAATCAGATAGGTTTTTTCTTCTTTTTTGGTTTTGAGTTTAAGGAGCTCTCTATACATTCTGGATATTAATCCCTCATCAGATATATGATTTGTAAATATTTTTCCCATTCTGCGGGTTGCCCTTTTACTCTGTGGATATTGTCTTTTTTCTAACTGAAGTATAGCTGTTTACACTGTTGTGTTAATTTCTGGTGTATAGCATAGTGATTCAGATATATATATAGATATATATAGATACATATCTATATATATCTATATATGCCTTTTCATATTCTTTTTCATTATAAGCTATTACAAGATATTGAATCTAGTTCCCTGTGCTCTATAGTAAGACCTTGTTGTTCATCTATTTTATATATAGTAATTAGTATCTGCAAATCCCAAACCCCCAATTTATCCCCCCACCCGCCCCTTTCCTCCTTGGTAACCCATAAGTTTGTTTTCTATGTTGGTGACTCTGTCTCTGTTTTGTAAATAAGTTCATTTGTGTCCCTTTTTTAGATTTCATATGTATGTAATATCATGATATTTTTTTTTCTCTTTCTGGCTTACTTCACTTAGTATGACAATCGCCAGTTCCATCTATGTTGCTGTAAATGGCATTATTTTATTCTTTTTTATGGTTGAGTAGTATTCCATTGTATGCATCTATACATAACTTAAGAAACCAGAAAACTGGAAAAAGGAGAACAAACTAAACCCAAAGCTCACAGAAGGAAGGAAATAATAAAGGTTACAGCAGAAATAAAAACAATACAGAATAGAAAGATAACAGAGAAAATCAATGAAACCAAAAGTCAGTTATTTGAAAAGGTCATCAATATTGACAAATGCTTAGCTAAGAGGACTAAGAAAAAAAAGAGCTGACTCAAATTGCTAAAATTAGAAATTAAAGTGGGGATCTCACTACCAATTCTACAAAAATTAAAAGCATTATAATAGAGTACTATGAATAATTGTCCACTAATGGATTAGATAACTTAGTTAAAAAGGACAAATTCCTAGAAACACAAAAACTACAAGACTAAATCACAAAGAAAGAAAATATCAATAGTCTTATAACTAATAAGGAGATTGAGTCAGTAATAAAAAATCTCCCAACAAAGAAAAATCTTGGACCTGATGGCTTCACTGGTGAATTATACCAAACACATAAAGAAGAATTAATACCAATCAAAATTTTCCCAAAAATTGGAGAGGAGGGAATATGTCCTAACACATTCTATGAGTTTAGCATTATCCTGACACCAAGCCAGACAAGAACACTACAGGAAAAGAGAACTACAAACCAATATCTCTTTATGAACATTGAAACACAAGTCCTCAACAAAATACTAGCAAACCATATTGAGCAGCAGGTATTATACCATGACCAAATGGGATTTATTCTTGGAATCCATGGATGATTCAACATACGACTCTGTTGATATAAAGCGCCGATTCAACAGAATGAAAAAAATCCACACGATTGTCTCACTTGATGCAAAAAGTGAGATGATCCCTTTCATTAAAAAAAAAAACCCTCAACAAACTAAGAATAGAAGAAAACTAACTCAACATGGTAAAAGCCATAAATGAAAACCCCACAGTGATCATTATACTCAGTGGTGAAAGACTGAAAGCATTTCAAGGCAAGGATTCCCACTTTCACCACTTCTTTTCAATATAATATTAAAAGTTCTGGCCAGAAAATTAGGCAACAAAAATAAATTAGCCTTTTTCATTCAGCATAGTTCCTGGAGATCATCGAGGCCATTGTGTGCACCAGTAGTGTGCTCATTTGTATTGCTGAGTAGCATTTTGTGGTATGGATGTACCACAGTTTATTGAATCCACAGAAGGACATCTGGGTTGTTTCCAGTTTTTTGACTATAAAACTCCTATAAGCAAACATGTACTGTTTGAAGAAAATATACATTATTTAATGATTGGCATAAATCTATGATTACTAATTCTTAGGGGAGATTTTTTCCTTAGCCTAGACAATGCCTAGATAGATATGATGGTGAGTGGATTTTGTTCTAGTCCAGTCTTTTTGAGAGTCTTGGCTTATGATGAGGTGGGCAGTCTCAGTCTCAACTCTGCATCTACAGCAGCCCAAGGTCTCTGTCCCTGTAAGAGCATTAAAACCCAACCCTCTAGGTTTTAGAGTACTGCCCTCTCCCCCAACACCAGCACACATCAATGGCAGCTGTCCAAGAGTTCCAGGTTTCAGTTCCTGCTTTGTTTCTGGAACAAAGGAACTGCCTTTTCTTTCTCATGAGTTCAGTGACACACTTAAAATAATGGTCCAGTTTTGCCTTTCCCATCCAACATGCTAGGGAAGGAGGCAATTGGGACACTCCTCTTATTTGGGGTGACACAGAATCATAGAGCAAAGAAGAAAGAAGTAGTAGGGAGTGGTCAAAGAATGCAAAGATGGTGCCTCTGTGGCTGACTGATTCCCAGCGAGGCCAGAGCTAAAAATCAATTTCTTGAGCAGTATTTCCCAGGAAATCACTTGAGACTTTTGTTCAAAGGTACAGATTCCTAAGCTCCTCCTCTGGCAATTTTGGACTTGGTAGTCTGAGGTGAGATCACCAAGATTGAAGACTATTTTCTCCCAGAGCCTCAGGTGACTCTTACGGAAAAAGTTTCAGAAAGCACTGCTCTAGAATCCTGTATAGATTGCCAGGTCCACCTCTCTGGGTGTGGGATCTTGCAATCTGTGGTTTTTGGCAGATACTCCAGGAGATGTGCCACTAAAAAAATAACAACAACAAAAAAAATAGAGTATAGTTTACAACAACAACAACAAAAAAAGGTTTAGACCAGCATACAGATATAGGAATAAAATATTTCAGAGATAATATTGTGTAGTTAGAAACTGTGAAAGTGTGGATACTGAAACCATCCATCTATTTATCCATTCATTCATTCAATGACCACTTTTGAGCCTTTTTATGTCGCAGATATTTCCAGGTGCTAGAAATTCTGAAATAAATAAGATACAACCCTGATTTCAAAAACTGCCTCTTCTAGCAAGGAAGGCAAATTAATAATACCTATACAGTCTGGTGAATATGTAGAAGTACAGATAGGGTTGCCAGGTAAAATATAAGATGCCCAATTAAACTTCAATTTCAGATAACAAATAATAATTTTTAGTATAAATATGTCCCAAATTTCACTTTTTGGGGGTTCTTGTTTGTTTGTTTCTTAATCTGGCAACTCTAAATACATAGGAATAGAAAGGAAAAGCATCCCAATCAGCTTAGGAGACAAAGGCTGCAAAGTTCAGGCATATGTCAAAAGGTCTTTGATACAAACGGATTAAAATTAGTAGGGCACGGGGACAGCTGCCAGAAGCCGGTAGGACTCCAAGTATACTGCATTATTCCTAGATTAAAAAGGTAAAGTGTGTTCATCTGTCCCAACAACAGCTACTGCATACCTCAGAATATCCTATAACATATTCATATAATTAACATTTTTAGAATCACAAAGACTTACAGAACACAGGTTTATGGGCGAGGTCTTCTAAAGTGATTCCTCCTTCAGGATTGAACTCAAAACTGCTAGTGAAGTTGTATTTTGCAGTTCCTTCTGGAGAAATAGTAATTTTTGCAGAGTCTCCCAGAACCACCTGATTGAATTCTGCACGAATAAAGGTAACTGGAGTATCTCCTTTAAAACCCTTCTGTTGACAGAAACATACTTTACAATTATGCATGTTATATAATTATACATAATTTACAGTTCAAATACAGAATTTTCCTATATATCTGGCAATCCATTTTGACTTGAACTAAAAAACATTTTCCATGTTGTCCTAACAAGCTATATCACAAATGTAGTAGAAGTAGAAGTCATTATACAAATCTAGTTGTAGCTAAATGCAATATTCTATTTAAATGCTATCAAGTTGGAAGTTTTGAAAAATAACATTTATTGTATTTATATAATTATAAAAGCATGCTGTGGAACATTTGAAAAAGTGAGGAAAGCACATAGGAAAATAAATTACTTGCAATCTCACTTTAATATGGAAGCACTATTAACATTTTAGAATATATTTTCTAGCGTTTTACTGTAAATGCACACACATTTATATATATATTTTTATATACAGCCTTTAAAACAAAGTAGAAATTAGTTATTACATCCTGTTTTGGAATAAGCTTTTGATTTCATAGCATTGAATGAATATTTTACTATTTCATTTTTCTTGTAAATTTTCAGTTATATTATATTGTAGCTTTATTATTTAAATTCAGCAAGTGAAATTAATCACAAGAGAAACTCTGGAGGAATTCAGATCCTCTTCTGGAGAAAGGAACTGCTGCTAGGAAAATGAAAACCAGTTGTTTCACCCCTGTTAAATTTAGTATTCAAATTGCCAGGTATTTTACACACACAGTAAGAGGATTTGCTGATTATAGACTATTAATAAGGAATACTGAGAAGGAAGTGCCATTGCTATAAAACCAGCAGGTTTGGTGGTAGAGAATGATGCTAAACTCCATTCCTCCTGCTAATGTTCCTTATACATCCTCACCAAGCCACACTTAGATGACTGACAGGGAGACTTGAGCCCAAAGGCAAAAGTATTTTCAAAAAATGAATAACTAAGGACTTCCTAGATTCTCAAAAATAACTTTACCAAGTCATATCCATCTGTCACAGTGATCTGCACGGGTCTGCCTGTTGATGACACTTGTTCCATACCGACTCTCAGGCAGTCTCTCTGGTCTTCTTTGATCTCTGTGAACATAATGAGTGAACCTGTCCTCTCATATAACATAGCTGCACAAGTACTCACATTACATCATAACCAATACCAGGGGAGAAATGTTCTAGTCCAGTATTGTTTTGTGCCCTTTCCAACCTTTGTTGCCAGGTAGGCAGAGCTAGTTACAAGGGTGATTTCACTGGTTAGTGCTAATAAGATCCTTATATATGTAACTAAACCATTAAGCACAAATTATAGCAAGACAGAGGATAGGAATGCCATACCCCCAACTCACATCCCCCACATTCTTCACAATGTTTTTTGGTAGCTACTTTTTTTTTTTTTTTGATGTGCAAATCTCCCCTCAAGTGTTACTTATCTCTCGGTTTTAGAAAAATATATTTTAAAAACAGGAAAGCAGCAGCCACACAGAATAGTTAGTCCACTGGAAAAATTCCTAACATATGTCTTATTTAGTCAAAGATATTTTCAAATTATTTTACAACACTAAGGATACAATTTCAAAAATAAACTGTATAGCTGTTAAGGGGGGAAAAAAAGTCATGTTTTCTAACAATTCAAAGTGGAACTTAATGCTTCAAACATTTACTCAGGATTTACCCCGCTAAGTGCATCTGACTGATGGAACAAAAAAGGAGGTATCTTGCCGTTCCCAGGGTTTATAAGTATTCTGCCTCTCCCCAGCGACTCCCTCACTTTCCGTTACCTAAAGTCTCAGATCACTTGTTCAACACTACGTCTCCAGGTTCATTTAGGGCCTAAGTGACCCTAACAACTTTCTTATCAATTTTACATTTGAAATGACCTTCTGCATCACTCTACTTCTTTCCTTTTCAGTAGTAGTACATGAATTAGGTCTTCACTAGGCTGATAAATGCCTAACATCTCTGAGCCTTAGTTTCACTTTCTATAAAATGGATAATATAACTTACGCCTATTTCACATTTGTTGAAAATATTCACTAAAACAGTAAAACTGCTTAACCTATGAAGCACCGCACAAATGGTGTTATTAATATGCACTACTTTTCCTGAATGCTGAACTATTCCCTTAAAAACAAGTAATCTGTCACATTTTTGCAGCCCCTGAGTGCCTAGCACCATGCCTTGTCCCTAAGTGGCGTTAGAGGCGTATTTGTTGAACAATTGGTGCAAGGAATCTGGCTAGTTACAAGTGATGGTTAGGGCAGTCAGTCACAAGAAACTGCAGGTTAGATGAAGGAGACAACGTGACTGGGGGTGGTCTGGGGACAGGTGCGCAGTCTGCGCTTACTTCGGGGGATGTCGGCGCAAAGTGGGAGGCCTGGGCTTGGCGGGGTCGTCCCAGCCTAGGGGGGTCGGGGCCGTGGAGGTCTGTACCGGAGTACGGCGGTGGAGGGATGAGGTCCGTGCGTTTCAGTCTGGCCGAAGCTGAGGGAGAAGAGACTGAGGTAACGGGGTGTGGGCGCCGAGGGCGGGAGTGGTGAGACGTGGAAGGGACTGTTTTCTAAGGAGTGATAGCTGTCTTACCTGAGACAGCCGCAGACGCGTCTCCTGCAACTATAGGAACCGATTCCCTCTCGCGAGAACTTCGTTTTCGGAATTACCGCAAGTTTATCCCAAGACTCGCGATAACATTGCCCGCGAGGGAACCAAGAAAGGGGCGCGAGGTGAGCTTCTGCGCGTGCGCTCTGGAAACTGTGAGCCTCATCCCGTGCGTACTTGGGATCTCTGGTGTTTCTGCAGATGTCCCTTTACCTTGGCGAAAGTTTTGACTAAGTACGTTTTCTACTTTTTGATTTTGCTTTCTCGACCCCTTTCTTTCAGTATCCCTCCATAAACAGGAGGAGAGAAACCAAAAGGAAACGTATTTAAAGATAAAATAAAGGCCTATATTAAACGGTTTTGAAAACGGGCATTTAAATCTTTATCCGTAAAAAATGCAGATAAGACAGTATTTTTAAAGGGAGACTGGCTCTCTCATATTGTTGATGAAAATGCAAAACCGTACTGCTACTAGTGCTAATAATGCTAAAACCGTAGCGCTAATATTTATACAATAAACAGACTTGAAGTGATGCAAAAATTTAATACATTTGAAATTCTACATTAGAGTTGGAATGGCAAAATACAGTAGCAAAAACCTGGAT
This sequence comes from Camelus bactrianus, assembly GCF_048773025.1. Taxonomy (NCBI): domain Eukaryota; kingdom Metazoa; phylum Chordata; class Mammalia; order Artiodactyla; family Camelidae; genus Camelus; species Camelus bactrianus. Next base: position 68,744,738 of record NC_133549.1, read on the forward strand.
ACAACTCAACCGAAGAGTGTATGAATATGCTGATATATATTCACAAAATAGCGTATTACAAAGCAGTCAAAATGAATGAACTATGGAGGCAAAAAAAGGTATAAAATCTCTAAAAAATTCAAACTCCTTAGTCTGGGTTTCAGAGACCTCCACTAAATGGCGCACTATTTCAACAACTCCTTTCTCATTACTCTGAAAGACTTGTTCCTAATTAGCCAATCTGTTTCTATTCCCCATTTATTTCTCACAATATCCAATAATATAATCAAATGTATTGCTTATACTCAAATTGATCTACAGAGTCAAAGCAATCACTATCAACATGGCTTTTTTTTTTTTTTTTGCATTCATGTAGAAATGCATGGGACCCAAAATAGCCAACACATTCTTGAGAAAGACTATAGTTGAAGGATTCAAATTTCCCAATTTCTAACTTATTATAAAGCTATAGTTACCAAGTAATCAAAGCATAAGGATAGACATACAGATTAATAGAATAGAGAATTCAGATATAGAATTTGTTTCACTGTTAGCATAACTAACGCCATTTTGGGCCTGTTCAGTTTCTCCTGTCCTTCCACTGACCCTACCTAGGACTGTACTGTGTGGTAAATCTCTTCTCTATTGTCAAGAGCTTTGTAGCTAATAGATACTGTTTAATGTTCATTAGTTCCAGGTGGCCTATATGCTGTGTAAATCTTCAAACTATGGTAAGACCTTCACTGATGTATTCCTGGTGCCCACAAGACTAGTTACTCATAAATTAGATGCAGTCTTGACTTAGGAATGCACGCCCTGTCTCTGAATACGTACCCTCATGCCCTAGTTTGACGTAAAGTTGTCTCAGTGGCCCCTTGACAGCGTGGAGAATTGCTGTACTGCAGAGGGGCTGCTGTCCACCCTATATGTAAGTTACCCAATAATAAACTGCTCCATGGATTGTATGGAACTACCTGCCTTATTTTTTGGTTTTAAGATAGCTCCTCAGTTCGGTGTGCACTTTTCATTCCCTCTGTCCTTGGACCAAACTTTATATTCATGGTCAGGTGATTTTTGACAAGAGTGTCAAGACAATTCAATGGCAAGAGAATAGTCTTTTCAACAAATGATGCTGGGTCAACTGGATATCCAAATGCAAAAGAAAGAAGCTGGACACCTATCTCACACCATATAAGAGTATTAACTAAAAATGTTGGAGACCAAAATGTAAGAACTAAAACTCTAAAAATCTTAGAAGAAAATATAGAGGTAAATTGTCATGAGCTTGCATTAGACAGTGGTTTCTTAGACATGATACCAAAAGCACAAGCAACCAAAGAAAAAAGAGAATTGGACTTCATCAGAATTTAAATTTTGTGCATCAAAAGACACCATCAAGAAAGTAAAAAGAACCCACAGAATGGGAGAAAATATTTCTAAATCTGTATTGTGTGTGTGTATATATAATTTTCTGCACATTGTGTTGTTTTTACATCTTAAAAAACCCTTCTGGCTAGGGAGAGACTGCCCTTCCCCAGGTAGCCGGTTCTTAGAGATAGCAAAGGACCAAGCTAAGAGCATGTTTTGATAAGCCAGCTAACCAATCCAGAGCCATACCTCCTGTATCTGGCCCTGAACCCCAGGAGGAAAATATTCTTCTGCCTTAGTAATCCCAGGGCTAGGAACCAGGCAACTGGAGACCACCCATATAGTCCAAAGCCCACCAAAATTACTCCAACTAGCCAATCCTAAACTGTTTACCCTGACCCACACTGCCTTTCCCTCAGAAACACCAATATAGGTATGGCCCCCAGCCTCCTGTCTTCTGCCTCCTGACCACCCTGGTGCCTTTCCCATTTGGCCCTATGTGTGCAGTGCCTTCTGTCTCTAAGATGTTTGAGCATAATTACTTTCCTGAGCCTCTCCTGTGTCTTCTCTTGTGGCCAAACCTGACTGACCATTCCGTAAAAGAATACAAAACAAAATCATATCCGATAAGGATCTTCTAACCAGAATATATAAATAACCCTTACAACTCAACAATAAAAAGATGAATAGCTCATTTAAAAATGGGTATTTGAATAGACATTTTTCCAAAGAAGATACCCAACTGGCCAATGAGCTCAAGATATGCTCATTAGTCATTAGGCAAATGCAAATCAAAACCACAATGAGATACCACTTCACACTCAGTAGGATAGAAGACTCATTCATTGCTGGTAGGGTTGTAAAATGGTACATCTGCTTTGGAAGATAGTTTGGCACATCCTCAAAAAGGTAAACATAAAGATACTGTATGTACCAGCAATTCCACTCCTAGTACTATAGCCGAGAGAACTGAAAACATGTCTACACAAAAACTTGTACATGAATGTTCGTAGCAGCATTATTCATAAATAAAAAGGGGGAAACAATCCACATGTCCATCCAAACAATGAATGCTAATTGATAGAAGCCAGACAAAAGGGCCACACATTGTATGACTCCATTCATATGAAAAGCCCCAAGTAGGCAAATCCATTTGGACAGAAAGTGGATTAGTGATTGCCAGGGGCTGGGAAGGAGGGAAAAGAAGTTACTGATAATGTGTGTAAGTTTTCTTTTGGGGTGATGAAAATGTTCAAAAATTGATTTTGGTGATTGTTGCACAAATATATGAATATTCTAAAAACCACTGAATTTTATGATATATGAATTATATCTCAGTTTTTAAAAAGCTTAAAAATACATTGCTCCTATCTTTTCTTTCCTTAATAACTTAAACCTCTCTCAGCTTTACATTTAGTACCTCCCAATCACTAGTTTTTTTTCTTTACTTTACATCCCTTCATTGTTACTTATTCAAAACCTTTATCAAAACTGAACTTTTTCAATGAAACTTTTTAAAATTACATCTACCTTAGCCCATCATCCTTCTACCTATGTATCTTGCTTTTGCCTCACTATTGTACGTAGGTCTGCCTCTGTAAGAGTAAGGCTGTATTTTATACCACCTTGTATGTATATACCTTGGTACTTAAACAAATGTTCATCATATTATAATTGATACTTATAATTCTTCTCAATTTTTATTTAGTACAGTCATTCACCACATCTATATTAAATACCTGCTTTGTGCCAGAGAGCTCAACACTAAGAACAGATAGGGTTATTATCCTCAGCAGAATTTATAACCCAACATTTACAACTTCCTTATATCCTAAGTTTTGTTTAGAACCCTCACTAGATTACAAACCTTCTTCCTTTTTATTTTCCCTGACTACCTATTGTAATGCTCAACATACTTAAGTAATTCCTCAGTACTAGGAATAAAACCAGGTTTGAAATCACTCTGCTGTACCACTAACTGAGCTCCCAAAATACTTCTCCAAAGAGCTAGTGTTCAATCTCCCAGGGAAATACTTTAAGCCTCATTCATTCATTAATTGAGCACATTTTATGTGTCAAGCTTCACTTTCTTCAATCATGATTAAATTGCAACTGAAATTAAAGTCTTTTATAAATTTTTTTTTAAATCAAGGGTCAATAAAAATCTGTAGTGAGCTTTAGGAGACATAAAAGTAGGCTATGTATTTTATGCATATAAACATATAATTCTTTTTTTGAAAAGTTGCTCCAGGCAATACTAATCTATTTTCTATGTGGGAAATTTAGTATTTATGAAATAGAATACAAATTTATGTAAAATAAGATGCAAATTACTCTCCTAGGTCAAAAGAGCTGAATTTTTTAAAAGAGTAATACAGTCTTGACATACAACCAACTATAACTGTCCAGTGGAAGGCAGAGTTTTTCTTTTTAACTCAGTATTATCTATTCAAATTTATTCAATATTGAACTTTTTTATTCAATATGATTGCACAGAATTAGAGACTGTTGTGATTTTATTCAATTTGGTATCCTATTTAGAATAAGAGCAGTGAGAATTATGCTTTACAAACAGTGCATTATTACGGTATCATTGTGATATGGCTTTACTTGATTGTATATAAAGAGAAAAAGAAAACACTGGAATTAAGGCAATAACCCCATGTGCAAACCAAGCACAATACCCTGACACAGTCCTTAGGAAAAGCTCTTTTGTTTAGGTGGCTGGTGTTGCTGCATGCAGGTCAGTCATTGCTTTGAAGGATAAGCTTTGAATAGCTTCATTTGTTTAAAAAAAATTTCTCCTACTGGCCCACGATGGCCAGAAGAAGCTTTCGGTAATCTCCACTTGTGTCACTTGCAATCATCATGCCCAGGGTCTTCTGATACATCTGACTGAATATCTGTTTTATCTGTACGAGATCAATCTGCATGCAAGAGATGATATTTTTGACATTAGAAAAAAAAAGCTGTCAAAAGAAAACTTATTTATTAATTTATTAGAATTATGTTTTAACAGTGAAGAGATCCTAATTATAATCAAAGCAGAGGGGAAAAACACCAAATGACTGGCATTTTATAGCTAGCATTAAATTACCAGTACTAGTGTCACCTAATGAATGATTCACTGCTGTGTAAAGATATTGGCTAAGGGTGAACTAGTTTCATCTATTATTCCAAATATATTAGTCATTTAAAAACCAATTTCAGGGGCAGGTATAGCTCAAGTGGTAGAGCGCATGCTTAGCATGCATGAGGTCCTGGGTTCAATCCCCAATACCTCCTCTAAGAATAAATAAATAAACCTAGTTACGTCCCTCCACCAGAAAAAAACAAACAAAAACACCAATTTCATAGGATGACAAATATCAAAAACACAGAAATTAACAAGTGCTGTGCCTTGCTGGTAAGAATGTAAAATGGTGCAGCTGCTGGAAAGTAGTATGGTGATTCCTCAAAAGAATAAAATAAAATAGAATTGCCATATGATACAGCAAATTCCACTTCTGGATATATACACAAAAGTGAAAGCAGGGACTCAAATATTTGTACACCCATGTTCGTAGCAGCATTATTCACAACAGTCAAAAGGTAGAAGCAACCCAAGTGTCCACTGACAGATAAATCAATAAACAAAAGGTAGTGTAGATATACAATGGAATATTACTCAACCTGAGAAAGGGAGGAAATTCTGATGCATGTTACCACGTGTATGAACTCTCAAGACATTAAAAGGACAAATACTGTATGATTCCACTTATATCAGGTAGCTGGAGTAGTCAAACACATAGGACAGAAAGTAAAATAGTGATTGCTGGGGATTGGGGAGCAAGTAGAATAGTGAATTATTGTTTAACGAGTGTGGATTTTCAATTTTACAAGGTGAAAAAGTTTCAGTGGTGATGGTTGCACAAAAATGTGAATATACTTAATGTCACTGAACTGCACCCTTAAAAATGATTGAAAAGGTAATTTTGTGTTATGTATATTTTACTATAATTTTAAAAAAAGAGAGTGAGAGTGGTTAGAAAATGTAGATCTAAAAACAAATACACAAGAATTTTTTCCCATACATTGTATTATGGTTGTCTTTTAAAAAATGATTTACCTTCATTAGTATAATTTAGTAGCATATGTTTTCTTTCAATTTAAAAAAAAAAAAAAAGGTCCACTGGTAAATACTAGGGTGTAGTTGTGGGGCTACGGGGCCACCAGGAAGCAGGCTAGTGAGGCTGGGGAAGGGGTGATGCCCTGCAGCCCAAGGCATTTTGATTTATCTTTTTACATCATGGACATCATATCGCTAAAAGTACTTTTAAAACATCCACAAAAAAATATACAAAGTCTAAGAAAGGAATACATTTGAGGCTACATTTAGAGAAAAAGATAAAGATAAAATTTTTTAAATTATTTTATAATTAACAGTGTATGCTAATTTCAAGAGTTTTTAAGTCCAATAGGATTAATTTGCGTAAGTCTTTCACATAGTTTTTTACATAAGCAAAATGAAAACCAAAAGATAAACATCTTACAACTTGTCATAAACCAGTGTTCTCTGAAGACCTTCTCAAGTAGGAAAATCTCTTGGCATTGGGATCATTAAAGAACAGTGGTCTGTTTAACTAAAGCAAGCCTCTCTCACAGCATGAGGAAAGTGAACACTGCGCTTTATACAACCTCTACCAGCAGTGAGAAAGAGAGCTTTTTCTTAACGTCAGTCTGACAACCAACTGAGGAATGTTTAAGAAATCAACATTCTAAGTTAGATAGAGAAAGACAAATACTGTATGGTTTCACTTATACATGGAATCTAAACAAAACAAAACAAATTAACAAACATAACAAAACAGAAACAGAGTTACAGACAGAGAACAAACAGCTAATTGCCAGAGGGGAGGGAGGAGGTGCGGGAGGAAATAGGTCAGGGAGATGAAGAGGTACAAACTTCCAGTTGCAAAATCAGTGAGTCATGGGTATGAAATGTACAGTGTAGGGAAGAGTCAGTAACTCCGTAGTATCTTTGCATGATGACCTCATAACTAGACTTACCATGGGGATCGTTTTGAAATGTATAGAAATATTGAATCACTATGTGTGTGACAGAAACTAACATAGTGTTGTAGGTCAATTATACTTCAAAAACAAATAAACTCATACAAAAAAAAGATCAGATTTGTGGTTACCAGAGGTAGTGGGTGGGGGAGGGAATATTAGAGAAAAGTAATCAAAAGGTATAAACTTCCAACTGTAAGATAAATAAGTACCAGGGATGTCATGTACATACAACATGATAAATAAAACACTGCTGTATGTTATATATAAAAGTTGTTAAAGAGTAAATCCTAAGAGTTCTCATCACAAGGAAAACAATTTTTTTCCTATTTCTTTAATTTTGTACCTATAAGAGATGATGGATGTTCACTAAAATTATTATAATAACCTCATGAGGTATTTAAGTCAAATCATGATGCTGTATACCTTAAACTTATACAGCGCTGTATGTCAATTATATCTCAATAAAGCTGGAGGAAAAAAATTTTTTTAATATTTCTAAGAAAAAAAATCAGGGGAGGGTAATAGCTCAGTGGTAGAGTGCCTGCTTAGCATGCACAAGGTCCTGGGTTCAATCCCCAGTACCTCCATCAAAATGAATAAATGAACCTAATTACCAGCCCCACACCAAAAAAAAAAATGGAGGGGATAGCTCCAGTGGTAGGGCTCATGCTTAGCATACACGAGGCCCTGGCACCTCCTCTAAAAATAAATAAATAAATAGACCTAATTACCTCTCCCACCAAAAAAATAAAATAAAAAAGAGCTAAGGAAAAAACCCTACATTCAAAATCAAGTAGTATCAGGCAAAGAGAAAAAGCCTCACCTCACTTCGAGTGACCACAATTCTGACCAGGGTGGAGTCATCTGTGCCGGCACCTTTCATTGAATAGTAGAGCCTCTCAGCAAAGAAGGCAGGGCGGTTCAGGGCACACTGCACTGCAAGGGAGACACGCTTCAGACACAGGGCCGGAACGGGACAAAGGGGTCCACCTACCAGCTTCACCCGTCACTTCCAGCTGCCTCCGATCGGGTTCTATGTAATCATCCCCAAAATCTGACGTGAGGTGCGGATGTTCTCCTCTTGATTTTTCTCAGCATCCATCTGTCTTTCTAGCTGCATCAGACAGGCTACCTTCAATACTAGAAGATTCCCTCTGGCTAATAAACCCCATTTTCTCTCCATAGATCAGTCACACAGAGTCTTAACATTTTCCTCTGTAAAGTGAGAAAATCCTGTGGCAACTGTGCCCTGATAATCTCTTACTGAAAGGAATAATGGCTGAAATCTGAATTCTAAGAGTTAAATACATCATTTGGCTGAGAGATGGATGTGAGACAGACTCCAAAATAAAAAAGAAAACACAGATCCAAGCAAAGACTTGAGAATGATAAAAAGAAATCTGACATGTTTTCTCTTAGGAAAACTGATTTACTAAAGTCTCCTCCTGCAGGTGGTAAAGATGTACCAGGTGTTCATTATTATGTTAGCTACAATTACTATGGTAGTATTTCTCAGACATTTAACTGCTATTACCAATATGTTACTAATACTCTCTTTAGTCTTATATTCTCCTTGAGAATGAAATTTTCACTTCATTAAGCATCTGAATGTTAAGACACCAAAAATTGGATTTTTAGTTTCAAAAGGGAAAAGGGTCTCACTGGGCTGAGTACTTGAAAGGTGTCTGGGGAGCTCAAAATGACCCTTTGTGTGGTGGTGCTCCAGAGTCTCCTGGGGCATTCCCAGTCACCTTACTGGAAATGCTTCAATCTATTGTCTATTTTTGCACAGTCCTCAAGAAAGGAGACAGAGAATAAAGACTAAATAATCCCAAAACAACCCTATTTGATCACACCACCAACCACTCATAGGGAATCACATATAAAAACACAGGATTAGCTCAGCCTCTGCCTAAGCAGATTTCAGGGAGTCTATATTAATAATCACCACTTCATGGGAACAAATATTCAAAGCCTCGCTCATTTACAAACCAAACAAAGCAAAACACAAAAGTATCTTACAGATGGTCTTCAAACCACTTTCAACGTTTCCAGAAAACTCACGGCCAACACTGCTTAACAAATCTCGATTAGCCATCTGCAAACAAAGAATATAGGGGTTAAAATATTCTCACACTTTAAAACAAAACCCGAATCTTCAAAAGAAAAGCTCATACCCTGGAATAAGCCTCCATGGTAGCTTTCAGCTGAGGAAAGCTTCTTGTGGCAAGAATCATGTTAAAGCAAGACTCATCTGTCCCTAATCTCCCCTCACCGGCTTGATACAGACGCTGAGCATCTTCCTGAGCCAGTTGGTGGTTAACATTTTGGTTCTCGTCACGATTTCCCTGCAAAAGAGGAAGCAGGAATTAGAAGAAAGTGATGCAAGTTTTATTTAAAAAACTTTTTCCAATATAGTCACTTTTAGATTTAAAGGGACAACTTACTAAAGATTAATGCATAACGTTTCTCATGCATATCTTTCATTCCCCAAGAAACTATACTAGTGTAACAAGTACTTTATCACTCTGCCAATTTTGGATTTTATAATATATATTCATGGTTTAATGAGGTTAAACTAAAATGAGAGGTTTTCAGGGCTTTGAGAGCTAAATTAAACCACAAAAGGTTTCCATAAAAAATTACACATACACACACACAAAAATCTCTCTTCTAGAGATATAAACTACCACTTGAATGAAGAAAGTATGGCTCTCCTTAGTTGGGATTTAAGACCAATATGCACTACACTGAGTTCCACTCTGTTTTCATTCATGCAATTGAAAGGTATGGAGCACATGCTCTGCACCAGGCTCTATTAGTCAGGGTTCTCCAGAGGAGCAGAACCAACAGGCTGTACTAAATGATAGAGACACAAGAAAGACAAGGCTCCCGCCCTCAGGGAACTGAAGTCCAGGGAGGGAGCATATAATACGGAGGCTTCAGGAACTTCCTTGCTTTCATCCAAGAGTAATCTTACTATGTAAGTATTATGAATGTGTACATAAAAATGACATGTGGGGCTTTTAGAAGAAGTGATAAATAACTCAGGTTCTGCTAGACTGTGTTGATTTATAGACCAAACTCTTCCCTGGGATGGGAGGGAGGGAAGAAGAGAGGGAGACAAGCAGCTCTGGGCCTGAACAAGAGGAAAGCTTAGATGGGTAGCTGGTTTCTCTCAAAAACAGAAACACAAACCCCAACACAGGAAAGGCTGCGCTCTAGAGTCATAGTGTCTGTCTGAACTAAAAAACCGAGAGGTGTTCCTTGAACATCAGAAACTGTCTTCCGAAGAGCACTGGGCACAAGGAATACGTAAAAGCATATTCTAAATAGGCTACTGAATACAGCACAGGAAAAGGTGCTCAGAAAAACCTCCCCAGATTATTGCCTTTGGATTCAAACACACAATACAATCCCACTTTCCTAGGAAGCCACTCCCTGGAAGAGGCTCCTTTACTTTTACTTTGTAAAAGAGCTGGGCCTTGACTCCTGCGTAAAGAGACATTCAGCACCTCGTTAAAGTCTTAATAATCATTTTTAGCATTAAATCTCTGTTCCTGACTTTTTTTCATGCTAACCTACTCTTCTGCTGTTACTGTTGTAGGTAAACTCAATGGCCTCCCACCCTTTTGCTTTCTTTTCTCATTTCCATACCCACTCACTTTGGCACACTGTCTTTTCTGCAACCGCCTTCTTTGCTCTGGAGAGCCTCTCCTCTACATCTGGAACCCTCAAGACTGTCCAACCTTGTGCACTAGCAGGGTAGCCAATAACTCCTGATACTGAAACAGTGTGCTAGTCTTTTGTATCATCTCTCAAATATACTCTCATCATCTCATTCTAAGTGTGTTTATAGTATCATTCCAAATACCCTATTTGGAGAATTTTCTGTCATTTTTCCAGCACATCTTGGGAATCTGAATAAGGAAGGTGCTAATCACAGCATTACTGTGAGCCCTACAACACTGTTTGCATTTCTGGCTCTCCTCACACAGCTCCTCTGATAGGTCTTCCACGGCCGACCTGCAGTGCCAGTCCAACTTAACTGGCAGTACAATGCCAAGCTTAAAAGTACAGATTCATCTCCAATCTATGACACAGAGCCTCAAATTGATTTCTGATTTTGTACAACCTTAAAGAGGTTAATTTCTGATTCCTTTCAAAAGTCAGATCTGCAGAAATAAATTTCAATAGTGACTACAAAGAAATCTGTAGAGTGGATTCTGTGCCGCTTCAAGATGGCAAGATCCCAAGGGGGCTAAATATTAAAAAGAATAAAAAGAGCCCACTGGCAAAAGGCAGCAAAGAATGTTCCCTCCACCAACACACAAACATTTATGCTATACTCACCTGGCACATGGATACAAGTAAACGTTCAAAATGCCCTGAAGTATCTGATCTAATGTCCTTTTCAAGGTCTCGTCCAAATTCTGACTGATAACATCTGACAATTTCTTGGATTTCTTGATTTGTTCTTGTACACAAAATTTCAATCAATACACGTTCCTGAGTTCCTGCTCCCTATGTGAAATGAAGAAACAGAGAATTATACAAAGAAAAATAAAATTTCTGAAAGTAATTAAATCTTACTGTTACATCAAATATTTCTTTGGCTTCCAGATCTGAAAAACTCTGTATTTTCAGATAATATAAAATGATGTATTGATTTAGCTGTCACTGTAAATTCAGAACTACCATAATTTATAGGGTTTTACACTTGAATAGGATAAACTACTCACAGTAAATGTCATACAGTACCTTCATTGCATTCCGTAAACTCCAGGCATCATAATATGTAGGTGGCATGAACAGGGCAAGGATCAGTTCTTCCATATTTCCACTTAACTCTGATTTAAGATCTTTGATTAAATCCTGTTAAGTTACAAATACAAACTTAAGTACTTGTGCTCTCCAAATTTTGTTTCTTAAATTTTTTAAGGAAAATACGAAAAAAATGGAATTGACTTGCTTTATGAAAACCTCAATTTCAATTCTCAATATTACACAGTAAGAAACAGGTAAATATATACACCTTAAGTTTATCACACTCAAGCAGATATGTTTTATTCATTCTATCAATAAACATCTAGCAATAAATTTACTGTAGTTCCTCCACTATACCAGGTACAAAATAGGAGGTACATGAAACAGAATAATTCAAATTAACAAAATGATAAACAAATTTACTTAGTATTTACTTAGTATATACTTCCTCATCTTGTTCTGTGAGGAAGTAGAAATCATTATCATATTCTTATTTGGAAAGATAAGATAAACATCTAAAAAAAAAAGATAATAAAAGGCAGCTTGAACTCCAGCACCAGATGAGTAAGTAGCACATAAACAAGTTGAAACAGGAAAAGCTGAAGTAGGCTAGAGAGCTCAGAGATAGCTTTTAGTCCAGATCTTGAAGAGTACGTAAAAATGAGCAGGCAAAGAGAAAGGAGAAAGGTATTGTAGGCAAGGAGGAAGAACACAAACAAGAAAAGAGGTTCCCAACCTTGACTATATGCATTAAAATCATCTGTGGAATTTTTCTTAAAAAAAAAAAAACAAACCTCTGATGTCAAGGATGAATATTCAGAGATTCTACATGTGTTTTTAAGTTCAAAAGGAGATTATGATTCTTAAGGTTAAGAATCACTAGCATAGAGGCAAGATTGAGGAAAGCCTGTTCAATGGAACAGTAAGATGACCAATTTTGTTAGAGGGTAATGTCTCCATAGATTAGTGAAACAGAGTTGTAGCCATATGCTTGGATTACTACCTGAATACCAAGCTAAAGAATGTGGATTTGACTCTGCATCCTGGGAGAAGCCACTGGAAACTTTTATGCAAGAAAACAGCATTGAAACAGCAACAACAGGCAGTATGAATTATGATGACAAGGAGGCTATAAATTAAATTTAGGCTACTGGAATATTTAGGCAAGAAGTAATAAAGGCTTGGACTTGAGTGATGACAATGGAAGTGGAAAGAAAAAAGGAGACACAAGGCACATTTTTTAAAGAGCCCTTTTACAGGTTAGATCAAGAAGATGTGGTCAATAACCAGTTGCTACGATAAAGCAGTGCAGGGCATACAGTAGGCACTGAAACAATAATAACTGACTGACTGACAAAGGAGAATGTGGAATCAAAGAAGATTCCATGGCAGGCTAGGGGAATGGTATTTTTAATAATAAGTCAAGAGACAAGGTGACTGTGGGTAAGGAAAATTGACTGTGAATTAGTTTTAATTCAAAAGCAATATATGAGAAAATTCAGGACAGCAGAGCACAGACTATATATGAATTAAAGAAATTCATAATAATAGAAAATACTTTTGTGAGAGAAGCGAGTCTGCTGTTGAACCCTAAGAGAATCTAGTTTGTGTCGCTTAATCAGCCTTAAGACTGAGGAAGTGGATTGGGTTGGGCAGAGAGGGAAAGGCACAGTAGAAAGATGAGGTGGGACGAGCCAATGGACCTCTACTTGCATTCTGAGAAAAGTAAACTGGACCCAGAGGATGTCAGGAAATGTTTAGAATTCCTATCTAAATGGCAAACCAATGCTCCCAGTTTTCCCTTTTATATTTAAGAAGCAGTGGAACTGTTCAGCCACTGAATCTCAATGGGTTTAGTCACTGATCATCCATTCAAGAAATATTTATTTAGTGGCCATCTGCTATTGTTACTGTACTTAGTGCTATAAATACAAAGTGATGAATATGACATGGTTTGCCTGAGGGAAGCTCACAGTTTTACGGGGTGGGCAGTGAGATTAGTTATAGCAGAGGTTTTACAAAGTACTGTGGGACTTTAGTGAAAGAAGCAGCTACATTCTGCCTGGAGCAGAGAGAGAAACTTCACAAAGTAGCTTAATTAAGCCAAATCCTGGAGAATTAGTTTGCCATGCAGAAAAAGAGGAAAAGGTATTCTAGGACAAGAAAGCAACATATACAAACCATGGAATGTGTGTGGGGAATGGTAAGAAGTTCCATACAAGCATAATACAGAATATGTTTAGAGGGAGAGAGAGAGGACTGGAGATGATGCCAAGGACCAAGAACAAGCAAGGGCTTAAAAGAAATCCTTAAATCCCACTGCAGGGAGAAGAGTGAGAATCAAGCTACTGATCATGACTCTGGTCATAATCCACTTTCTTCTGAACATCTATCACCTACCAGACATAGTAGATGGGTATGACTATGAGATCCAAAACTGGAAAGGTTTTCAAGAGAAATAAATATTGACTACACCTCTCCTGGGGTTTCTGAAGTTTAGCTGTCTCTTCTCTATACTCAACAGTACTAATAAAAATATAGCATCCATCCTGACATAAATGGGGGAGGTCTACAGACCATTATTCCTGCTCATGCCAAAATAGAAAAAAAACCAAAAACATACCTTGCCATACATGGTCTTAAAAGCTGCTTTAATTTTCTGCCTTTGATCATTGGAACGGTTGGCTACAACGTCTATAATTGCCTGCTCGTCTGTCCCTGGAAGAACCATACATGTTTAAGTAAGGATGAAGTCCATGTGGGGTGTTCCTTGAGGACATCTCTTAGATGCTTATAAGGTGCCTGGTGCCAGATTAAATTGAGGTATGTGCACACAGGCTGAAATATAAACTTGGTTTATGACATAAAGCATATTTTTACTTTATATTCAATCACTTGAACTTATTATAAATAAGATCAAAATATATTTTCCTTACCAAAACCCTTCATTGCTTTACGAAGAACTTCTGCATCTCTCATGGCATCAAAGCTGGCAGCTGGTTGAATTGTTCCTTGATTTCCCTGAGTCAAAGCAGCAGGTAAAGAACAAAGAACATAAAATCCAAGTCAGTTATTGTGGTAGTCATTTCACAATACATACATATACCAAATCAACATGGTGTACACCTAAAACTAATACAATATGTCAGTTATATCTCAATAAAACTGGAAAAAAATATTAAAAAAAATGTTCAACTTCTTTAATAAAACAAACACAAATTTAAAAAATTAAAAAATCCAAGTCAGGATTCTCTGCTGACAAGAAGACAACTTAAGACTTCTCCAATCATCACTCTTAGGCAAGGAAGCTAGTGCTTGGGTTTGAGGACAAGGATACTTACTTTCAGGGCTCATTCAGGAACAGGCAGGAAAGACCTTTCCCCCTCCTGCCAATAGCTAGCTAGACACCAAACTTTCAGAAGACAAAATAGTCAAGCTTAAGAAATTAGTCACAATCTTTCTATGCTTTGGTTTCCTTCTTGATAGAATAGGAGGGGAAAAAAGAGATGGATCCCTGGATAGTGTGAGATGAGTAGCAGTGTTTGATTTAAAGAGTACAATAATGGATTTAGTGAAGTAGAGCATAAGCTACCAAGTGAGGTTTCAAACAAGCAGTATAATTTTGGTAATATCTCTTCATTTTCTCTATGGGTCTGGATTATTATACATTTTAAAAATCATAAAAATGAAACTGATGACTGTAAATTCTGAGAGTTACAATATTCTTCACTGATTTTATAAGAAAATAAACCAGAAAGCAAAACAAGGATTATATTTTAAAAATACAAATCTATAAATTTATAATTGCCATATGACAAACACCACAGTAATAATTGTTTCAGACAAGAATCATCAATTGATGCGAAAATTAGCAGGTAAAAGTAAGATGAGAACCAAGATATTTGCATAGTTTGGAACATTACAGGGGAAAACCTGGCAGAGGTCATCTTAAACATGTGATCAAACCCAACTGCCACCAGTAATGGAACAAGTCAACAATAAGTGCCTCCTGACAGGATGCACTGGGGACTCAACATCATTTCTGTGGTGTTCCTGCCAAAATGGCATAACATAAATTTAATCAGGAGGACATATGAGACAAACCCAAGGAATAATAAGGAATATTCTACAAAATAACTGGTAAGTACCCTTCAAAAGTGTCAAGGTTATGAACAACAAAGACTAAAGAATTACTTCATTACTTCATATTAAAGGAAAGACATGAGACATGAGGATGAAATACAATGTTTCATCCTGGATTTGATCCTGAACCAGAAGGACATTACTGGGACAACTAATGAAATCTGAATAAGGTCTACAGGTTGGGTAATAGTATTATAACAATGTTATTTCCTGCTTTTGATCCCTGTTTTGTGTTTATGTAAGAAGTTAACATTTGGAGAATCGGTAAAATGTATGTACACAGGAAATCTACATACAATTTTTGCAACTTTTTTATAAGTCTGAAATTATTTCAAAATTTAGTTTAAAAAATTGAAGATAACAAAGCTATGAAACGATTTATTAGTTTTCTTAAAATATTCAAATCAGGGCTTAAGAGAGATGGGATGAAGCAAGATGATACCCTACCACATTTTTAAAAATTCTTAATATATTTTATTTTACACAGTATCTCTAAAATATCATTTAAAGATGCAATCAAATATAAAATGATTCAATTGCTTTTTAGGCAACTGAAACTGCATTTACACTTACACCAATTGACTACAGCAATATGCCAGCACCTGTTGGAGCAAAGTAACTGGGGAGAAGGGGACCAGACCACCTTTCAGCAAACATTTTTATGGTCAATGGTTCCTCCCACTCATCTATACTCTTACACCAACATTTTCTTTTACCAGTAAGCCCTAACAAACATTCTTTACTAGTTTCTAAGCCAGGAATGGGAATGGAAGCAAAGAACTGGCAATAAATATTTTTATAGTTGTTTTAAAGGAAAAACTAAAATTATTCTCTTGTAGCAAATATTCAAGTAGAAATTTTTTTCAGCACGTTGCCTTTATATCAGCCTTAATGTATCAAAAAACTATAAAAGTTTCCTTTGACGTAACCACTGTCACTAAATCCTAGGCAGGGTAGAAGCCTTTGTTTATAATACACTGAAGTAGACAATAAAACAAACTAACCCTCACCATGTACTGTTTGTTGACTCTCATTTTCTGAAATTGTCTTCCTTCTAAAAACAAATAACAAACAAAAAACCTATTCCATTTTTGAACTGGAGGGGGAAATGGTTCTGTTTCATTCTTTGTTCAAAGTCTAAGTTTGATGTGAATCTTCATCAAGAATATTATGATTTTCCAGGCATTACAAAGAATTCAAAGAAATCAGGGTCCATGTTCTTAAGGTCAAAACTCCCTAACTAGGGAGATTTCTCAGCATAGCAAAGTCCATACTATCTGCCATCAAAAGTCCAACCATTTGACACTCATTTGAGTCCAATCTTCCTGCTGGAACACTGCCATAGACATACAATTGGGTTAATCAGGAGAGGTCACTCCGCCCAATAGCCCAACCAAGACAAAAATTTTCTTTACATCTTCCTACACATACACATCATCAACCTTTACCAGGGGATTTTCAGTGACAGGGTGCTCACCCCTCACAAGGTAGTCTATTCCACACCCATCTAAAAGCTCTTTCAAAATCTACTGCTGTTAACTTGCTGGTTTTAGTTCTCTCTTCAGGTGGTAACTGTTACACAAGACAAGTTGCATATGTATGTGTGTTTTATATTTTTATGTTTAAAAATCTTTTATATTCAGTCATAAAATCATGTCTCCAGAATTATATGCATGCTTAAACTAAAATAAAATCAAAATTCTTATAACAAATTATTAAAATAATCTAACAATAATATGACTAACAATCTACTTCAACAATAAAAAAAAAGGACTAAAAGCAATTTACTATGTGCTTTGGAGGAATATCATTTACTGTATCAGCAAAGTAACACTGTATAACAGAGACACCGCTGGCCCAGGAGGCAGAAGAGTGAGGATCTAGTCTCAGCTTTATCTTTTACTAGCTGTGTAGCCCTGGACAAGTTTCTTAATCTCTCTGGGGCTCAAATTCCTCAAATCAGGAAAGGAAGTCAGAAAATGGCTAAAGTGTTTCTTTTCCAATACTGTAATCCCTTTCCCAACCCAGCCTAAAAAAAATTTCCATATGCTAGATCTTAATGAATAGACAGTACGGAAATGAGAAAATCAAGATAAGGTAAACAGAAAACTGCTTATGTTCCTAGTAACTTGCATAGAATATAAAAGAATTAACAAGTCAATTAAATAAAACTTACTATTAAAATGAGCTATACTGAGATGGGGCAAAGATCTGACATATGGGAGGCCTTCTGAAACTACTGAAAAATCAACTTAACAGACATTAATTGGCTGCTATGTTTAAAGCCCTGTCAAGTGCTATAGGGACATAAAGATAAAGCAGATACAGTTGAGCCCTCAAGGAAGTGATCAGAGACAAATACACCAGAAATTAGAAACAAATGAAGGCACATTTGTGATTAGTGAACATTAGAAGAATCTTACTCACTTCACTGCTATAATCCAAAGAAACAGGAGAGAAAACAGGATAGGAAGGAAAGGATTCTGTACTGATCTGAAAGAAGAGTGGAAAGTTATAAAGGTCAAAATGGAAAACAAACCACACCAGAAATATCAATCACCCAGTCACCTGAGTTTATAATTATAACTGCCAACGAGGGAGGGGGAAAAAGGACTAAAACCAGTGTCAGAGCCCAAGGGAATCTCTATGAAGAAGAGTCTGAGTACTGGCACCTGCGAGAAGGGACCCATACTTGTCATAGCAAAGTCATGAAGACATTACTTACAGCAGCTGGACCAAAGAGAGCAAAGAGTCTACGAGAAGCAACAATTAAAGTCTTAAGTGGGGAGGGTACAGCTCAGCATGCACAAGGTCCTGGGTTCAATCCCCAGCACCTCTGTCTAAAAGGAAACAAGAAACATGAAGTGCCCTAAAATGAAAGATAATTAAAAAAAAAAAAGTCTCTTTAAAAGAAAATCAATAAATAAAGTCTTAAGTGACTGTATAGACCATCTCCCCTGCTTCATGGAAACCTCTAATGTCAGCGAAGGAGTGGTGGCCTTCTTTGGCATTATCCAGTTACTCAGACTAAGTTTAATTTGGTTTTGGGTTTTTTTTGGTGGGGGAGATATTAGGTTTATTTACTTAATTATTTTTTTAATGGAGGTACTGGGGATTGAACCCAGAACCTTGTGCATGCTAAGCCCACACTACCACTGAGCTATACGCTCCTGCTTCAGACTAAGTTTAAAAGGTAAGAGCAAAAAATACCTGACTAAAATAAGGAGTTTGTCCTCCAGGATACTGGGAAGGTATTGGTCCTCCAGGAAAACCACCTACACATCAAAAAAACAAAAACAAAAAAACAAAAAAAAACAAAAACAGCAAATGACTAAATGATTTCATGTTTCAAAACAGTGCTGATTTATTATGAATATGGAAACATGAGAACATTCACACTACAGTATTCACTAGGATAATTTTTAAATATTGTAATTTACTAAATCAAAAACCAACTTTGGTCATGAGAATCTTTTAAAATATTCCATGTCCTACATAATTTCTTAAAAAACAGTATTTTAAAAATAGAACAAACACTTTAACCAGATTAAATTCTGATTCCATCTGGAAAGGATGACAAGACATAGTTCTGGGAGCTGTTTCACTTGTGTTATAGGAGTGAGTAGAGAAGGTCCTGAAGGTTTTGTTTTTTTGGTTTTGGGACAGATAATTTTTCTTTAAATGAAAAAGTGGGTCCATCTTTCCATCTTACTGACTAAACTTTTCCATCAAATGAATACATTTCGTGAAAACATATAGTAATTAAAATTATTTATAAAAGCATTTAGTATAAGACAATCTCAAACATAAACTAAGTTCTCTCAATGGCAACTGAAAAATTCAAAATATCATGCTATTGTTTTTCTCCAGACAGCTGGTACCTACCAGGTAGTGGGACCTGTGCTGGGCCACCACCATAAGACTGTGAGGGTGGCTGCGGATAGCCAGAAAAGCCTGCTCCACCTGGTGGGGCTCCAAACCCTTGGCCTGGAGAAACCAGAGAAAAAAATAAAACATAATGACATTTCTCATGATTGAAGAGAAAACTTTAGAAAAATATCTCCTATTAACAATGGGGAAAAAAAAAACCACTGGAAAAAAATACATACTATTAATGCTATAACAGCAGTCCCTTTTGGTCTAAATTCAACTTCTTACCAACTCCTTCCCCATTAAAAAATAAATATAAAAATGTTTACTTCATTTGTCTGCCTAAATAACTTACAGTACAAAAGTGCTAAGCTTTGCTGTTTTTTTAACCTGTGTCCTAAAGGTCACAATCATGCTAATTGAAATGTCTTAATCAGTTCTTAAGATTACAAATAATCAAGCAAACTGTTATATATTGGTCTTTTATTACCATTTATTCCAATTCCCTACACAACAGAATTTTGGAGACTGCTCCCAGCTTTCATGTCCTCAGAGAATCTTTATCCCTCAATCTTGCCAGCAAGGTCTTTACTGTCTAAGGTAGAAAGTAGGCTAAGGGAAACTGACCTCATACAAAACAAGCAGGAATACACTAATCCCATGACCCATGACTCACCTCCAGGGTAGGATGGAGCTCCCCCTGGCTGTGGTGCACCAGGATAGACTCCAGGCACTGGATAACCTCCAGGGGCAGGGTAGCCTCCTGCTCCTGGGTAGCCACTACTTGGTGCTGGGGGGTAGGCCCCTCCTCCCATTGGAGGATAGCCACTAGGGTAAGGATACTGACCAGGAGGGGGAAAAGACGACTCCTGACCTGCAGGCTGAAAAATCAGAAAAACTTTCAAATGAATGTGATTAAGAAACACAATCCATATAAAAAAAGGAACAAATCAATAACTGTTAAGGTCTAGCTTGTTCTTTCATGTATTAAAAAGTCCATCAGAAATCCTGGTATCTCATACTAGTTTATCAGTATACTAGTTTGTCAGGACACTTGTTTGTCAGAATTTGGTTAAATGTAATTCTACCTGTGTCAGGCAAGAGGGGTCTGTTTCTCCATTTGGGAGTAAATAGAGAACCAGGCTTTTTCCAAACCCCAAAGTTTCAGGAACAACTAATAAAGCTCATTAGTTCCTTTATTTTCCTAGCACCTAGAAATATGAGAAAGATCCACCTCTCTACCCTAAGGAGAGGAATTCTTGCAACATACCTGGACTTGGGCATAACAGAAAAAAAAAAAGTGACCTGAGTCACACATTGGGTGTGACATTTTGGATCTCAGTTCCAATCATACGATGTCTAAGTATGGCAGAGATTGTTACATGTTCACTACACTTTTTCCTGGCCCACAAAACTAGACTACATTCCCCAGGACCTCCTTACAGGTAAGTAGGACCGTATGAATGTGGTAAATGAATGCGGACAGAAGTAATGTACACCACTTCCAGCCTGGCCCCTAATAACTTCCTATCTAATCCTCTACATTCTCTCTTTCTCTCTCTTTTCCTTCATCTGCCAGCTGGAAGCAGAGGATCCACTGGAGGATTATAAGGCATTAGAGAATGGTACAGCCTCCAAGATCACACAGAATAAAGCCTCTGAGCTCCTCACAACACCACCCCACCAACACACACACAACCGCTGAATTCCAGGAGGCTGAAGTAAGCAAGAAATGAGTTTTTAAATTGTTAAGTCATTGGGATGTTAGGGTTGTCAGTTTCAGCAATTAGCCTAAATTGACTGAAATGGTTGCCAGAGTTCAGATTAGTACATAGGACCCAGGAACATATTCATAATTCTCATCTCTCCTGTGATAAACACAGGAGAGCTATATATTCACTTTAAATAAGGATTCACACATTATCATTAATCTGTATAGGCCCCTTTTTCTAGTCTCAAAGAGTTAGACAGAAGCCTTATATACATATGAGCATAAAATTGAAATTCACAATTCTCACTGTGGCCTCAGTAATGAGGTTAGTCCTCAGAATAGCATAGACATCAACAAGGCAGAACACGGTAGCACATGTATAAAACATACTCCAAACACTGAAAGTCTCAGAACTACAAATCCAGGGCCCTGTAATCCACTGCAATTTGTTATCTCTGAGCCAAGCCCTTCTTATTTATTTTAAACCTTCCAGCACAAAGGTTAAAAACCAGTGACTCATAGGATACATTTAGCTTACATACATGTTTTACTGGCTCATACAGCATTTAACATTAAAAAAAATTTTTTTAAGCAGGCAATTTCACATAAAATCCAGATTTTTGGGTTTACTTGAAGAAATGGAGTATCTAGCAACACTGGGTGGGCCTCCCTCCATGGCCACATCAGGCTGAAGCCGAGCAACTGCTGGCCTTCCCCACAATGCTTTACTTCACTCACATATTCTACTCTAGCCATTTGAGTTTGACCCTTGCTCTAGCATACTATAAAATCTGTCATGGGCTAGTCCTATACAACACTGCTCCAAGGACATGAGCTATTTTAGTATCATAAATGGCAATACTTACAGGATATCCAGGGAAAGGTGGGTAGCCTGTGGGCGGATAGCTTGGGTATGACATTCTGTAACAACAATAAAAAATATCCTCTTTAATTTCTTAAAGATATGCATATAGATATAAATAGATAAATAGATCATATGGTTTTACATAAAATACACCTTCTTTCAAAAGAGTTTAGCAGACAGACTCTGATTCAGTAATTCTGAGATGGGGTCTGAGATTCTGCACTTCTAACAAAGCTTCCAGGTGATACTGTTGCTGCTGGTCTGTAAATATTTTGGTACCAGAGTATTTTGGCATTTCTGGACCTACCATCTAATTTGTTAAGTTTTTCATTATGTGTTTTGGCTCTTCTCTCTAACTGGCTGTAAATTATTTGTATCTCTTTTATATCAAGACTTCAATCTAATCCAATTCAACATTATGAAAGCCCATTATATAATAAGCACTGTCCTAGGTGCTGGTAAAAAGATAGGGGGAGAAAAAAGGACCCTTCCTTTTGAATACATAGTGTAGGAAAATGAGATAACAAACTGAAGTTACTACAGTGTCCCTTATGACATTAAGCACAGTACAGAAGCTAAAAACTTGCTAAGTTGAGAATGAATGGCCATATGTTTAGTCAAAGTTTTAAGTTAATAAGAAAGATAATAAGAAGGTTGATAAAATAAGTTCTAAAACAGTCATTTGGGATCCAAAGACCTTCATGCAAAGAAATAGGCAAAATTGTTTCTTGCTTTCTTCTTCTCTAAGCCCCATTGATAAAAGGAGTAAAGGAGAAACAACAGCATCTAAGAACAGTTAGGCAAAAGAGGTCAGCGTCCAAAGAAAGGGGGAAAAGTCTGAAAATAACTTATGAGAGAAATTAATAATTTTAAAGGCAACAAGTAGTTACAGTACTAAAGACTACATAAGCAATTCAAATTTCTAAATCTCTGGAATTGTTCCAATGACAATGTCCTATTTCTACATCCTTGAGCTGCTATATTAAATATTATCTTTAACGGCCCTAGAGAAATTATTGTCAACAAGAGTTTCAGAACAGAACGAAAATGAAAACTATCTGTATCTCATATGCAGTTTCTCATAAACTTAAAGCAATTTTAAGAAAGTAAATTTGGATATATTTTGAAGAATAATTATATAAAGGACTAGAATGCAATTCCATTTCCAGGATGTACTTACAGAAATACTTGCACAAATGCAAAGCTGTATATGTAAAAGGCTATTCGTTACAGCACTATTTGTAACAGAAAAAGGTTAAAAACAATCAAAGTCCATTAATAAGGGACACGTGAGAAAGATTATGGGCAGCCATACAATGAAGTGTTATTTATGCAAGTATTAGAAATGAGCAGCTCTCTTTTTACTCATATGTGAAACCGTCTTTTGGTAAAGTGGGGGGGGAAAGCAAGGTAAAAAATTGCATAGATAATGTGCAATCAAATGTGTAAAAATATACATTTATTTGCTTGTATATAGAGAGAATATCCCTGAAAGTATACTAAAGAAAAGAAAGAGTGGCTGCCTGCAGGAAGGAGAGCTGGGGCATAAACAGGAGACTTACTTGTCAAAGTATCTTTAGCCTTTTTGGAATTGTGCATATATCATCTATTCAAAAGGTAGATTTTAAAAGCTTTTGTAAAAAGCTTACACAGACCTGAGGGTGACTCCACAAATTACTCAACTTTGCCCAAGGAATAATTAGATTATACCAGTGAACCAGAGCTTTTAATAGTCTCTGTCAGCAACTACTTTTAAAAAAGACTGGAAAAATCATTCCTGGTTCTCCGAATCATCTCCACCCAGTGAGTCAACTACTAAAAGGGGTGGGTCTCACTAGGCAAGTCTCAGAGATGGCATGAAGCCCAGAAACACAGGCGGCATCTGGTGCAAATTTATGAAAAGAAACAAATAAGGAAACAGGAAGAGTGAATGAAGATGGCCAACAGCAGATACTACAATTTTCCAAAACCTGCCTCCTGACTGGGAAGGACCATTTAAATCCATCAGCAAGGGCCCTTTGATAAAGAACTGGAAGCGTGACTAGCTTCTGCATGGAAAGAGTCGGCAGCCACCACCAGGGAAAACTCAAAGGCGGCTTCATTTTGCATTGGTCAAAATTCTAACCTGCCTATCTAGTACCTGAAACTCCTTCCCTGCTTGAGAGGTAACTCATTACACTTATTATCTAATTAGGACAGATTACTTTAACAGATCAGCTCCCCATCAGTTGGCAGAAATTAGGAGTTTAAAGGCAGTTGGATGACTTCTTTTCATTGTCACTTTATGGTGAACATAAGCTATCTTCTGTAGAATTGTTCACACAGGTTGGCCTCATATCAACACACGTTTGCTGGTGTTCGGGAAAAAGGACCAAATCTGTAATGTTATTTCCTAGAACAGCTGCCAAGAATTATAAATCTGAGCCAGTGTACAATTTTAGGTTTATGCATTCTGTCCATAGGATTCACTATAAGCAAAGTACAAATTTCCCGTTTCCCTAAATTTGCTGTGTCACCAGGAGGTCTAGTCACCAGCTGGACTTAGCTTTCGGTGCTGCTCGCTGGTTTTCCTACTCAGCCCTCCTTGAGGTTGCTCCAGGAAGACCATCCTCTGGCCTACTCCCTCCACCTGTGGTCCACCTGCGGTCCACCTGCCTGCGCGGGAGGGGTCACTGCTCCCTCTTACCTCCCGACAGCCGAGGGGCACGGAGGATCGGGGAGCAGGACTTCCCGTTGCCCGACGCCTCGGTGATCCCGCCCCAATGTACCCCAAACCGAACGTCCCCACCAGGGAGCCGGGGTCCCAGGACGCGCACACCGAGTTGCCCACCACCGGGAGGCCCACAGGCCCTTCCACTGCCCCTGGCTTGGGTACACACGCTGGCCACTGCCCTCTCCCGGATGGCCGGCCTCAGAGCGAGCCAGGGGGAGATGTTCAAGGGGGAGGAGTGGCGGCAAGGGCCGGGGGGCGCCGTTCCTCACCTGACCCCAAGGAGCAGCGTCACAGCCCAACCTGGTCGCCGGCAAGATGGAGCCGGGGGCGGGCCCGGCGGGGCGGGGCGCCAGGGGCCGCCGCCCAAGCCCGTTAGGACCGCCGCCGCGGCCGGGAACGCCCCTGGGGCAGGAGGGGGCGGTACCGGCAGGGCCAGCCCGGGAGGCCAGCAGGGCCCCGGATAGGGTTTTCCCTTCCTTCCCAGCTGGCAGCTCCACCTGCGACAAGGCTCTCCCTTCGGGGGCCTTGGCCGGTGTTACCGCAGTTCTCGGTACCAAGGATGACGCGCCAATCCCGTCAGCTCTCTCAAGCCTCTTGGGAAGTTGAAGCGGTTCTGAGGAATCCTGGAGCCCTTTCAGTGGTGGGCGGCAGAGATGGGCTGGGGACTGGGAGGCCAGGTGCAGCCTCTCCGCCTGATATGCCATCATCCCTGGAATCTTCTCAGGTCAAGGACGGTGTCTTTAATCAGTCCTTTGTGAAGTGGATTGGTATTTACGGGGATCCTAGATAGTCGGAACGCGAGAGACACTAATCAAAACCACTCCAGAAAGGAGTTGCTAGGTGGTTCTAGGCTCCCCTCACACTAGAGCCCTACTTAGGACATACAAACTAGCATTAAACATTTGAGGCAATTTCAAGGGCCCAGACCATTATCTTAAACTCATTAAGAAAGTTTGTATTCCAGAGCAAAAACCAGTCGGCAACCTTTTACAGTAGTTCTCAAACTGTGGTCCCCAGATGGGCAGCCACAACATTCCCAGCAAACTTGTCAGAAATGCAAATTACTGGGCTCCACCTTAGACCTACTGAGTTAAGCTCTAGAGGTGAAGCTCAGCAATCTGTTTTAACAAGCCCCCAGGTGGCTCTGATGCATATTGAAGTCTAAGAACCATTAACCTATTACTCTTCGTGCTTTTCTATGCAAAAGCTTTCTCATCAGGGTAGGACAGGGTGGATTAAATTTTTAAGTGAGAAGAGCAAGATATACATGGTCCCAAAACAGGGGTGAAGTGGAAGGTACTGGAGGAAGTCACCACCCAATTTAAACAAAACTGCACAACACTTTGGGTACCCAGCATTTATTCCCTGTTCATCAGTCTGTCGGGCAAATACTGGTCCTTTCTGTCCAATCTGCTCAGAGATCTCTGGAATTAAAGCATTTCCTAAGAAGCCTGTCATTACTCCTCTTTGTTCTACATTACTTCCTTGGTGATCTCGTCCCCACCCTCCCCTCTCCTTTAACTATCAATTTGAGAGGTTATTTTCCAAACCTCTTATTTCCTGCCCAGTTTCCTGAGCTATAGGCCCAAATATCCAATAGCCTATTCAGACAGTACCACTAGATTTTCCGCTTCACCACTTCCATTCGTGATTTCCTGACATACAAGGCCCTCCAAGATCAGAGGTCCTTTCCTCAGGCTTTCTCTGCCTAGAAAGTACTGCCTGCCTTTTAACAACTGTGCATTATTAAGACTCAACTCACAGATCAACCATCTCCTTCCTACTTTAAGAAACTTTTCTTTACCTTTTCCTCCTTTTCTTTACCTTCCCTTGGGTAGACTCCCTTTTCACACCCAGCTAAACCTTTTATAGATATCTGCCATGGCGCATTTAACAGCAGTCATAGCACATGAGCATTTAATCTACCTGTATTCAACCACATAAACTTAGCGAAAAAAAAAAAAAAAAACCTCTGAAAAGCCATTATATGCTTCAGAGTTCATGTGAAATAGGAGCCATTATGCTTCTCCTAATGTGAATATTCCTTTGTGTTTAACACAAAACTTTTGTACAGATAGAGCAATAATTTTTTTCCCCAAGGGGACATTTGGCAATGTCTGGAGTCGGTTTTGGCTGTCACAGCTAGGGAGGAGGGGATTACCAGTATCAATGGGAAGAGCCCAAGGATGTTACTAAACATTCTGTGACACACTGGGCATCCCCCTTCAACAAAGAATTATTCAGACTAAAATGTCAATAGTGCTGAGGTTAGGAAACTCTTAGACTGCTCTTTCTAAATAGATTTGGTCATACAATTCCCTTGATTAAATTCCTCCAATAGCTTCCCACTGGAACCAGAATAAAATCCAAACTCCTGGCCCTGGTCTATTAAGCCCTATATAGTTCGGCCCCTGACTACCTCTCTGATCTCATCCCTCTACACCTTCCTTCTCAAGCACTAAACTCTAGTCACAATGGCCCTCTGTCCAAACATATTGAGCTTGAGTTTAAACACACCAGAGATTCTTAGGATCTTTGCACTTGCTATTGCTTCTACTTGGAATGTTCTCCACTGCATGTTGCATCTCAAATGTCATCCATCTCCTTAGAGAGGTAGGTATTCCCTGAACATTGTAACATTAGTAGCCACCACTGCCACCAACACCATTACCAGTTATACACACTTATTATCCTATTTAATTTTCTTTGTAACATTTAAAAGCATCTGAAGTTCTGTGTTTACTTTTGGTGATCTCCCTCCACTGCCCCGGAATATAGGCTCCTTGAGAATAGGGATTATCTGCAGAGTCTACTAATAAATGTTCAATGAATACTTGACGACTACAACAGGGCCCACAAAACTCAAGCCAACTATTTCATCTGGTGATCAACTTAATAAATAAATTTTGTTTCCAATACTAGAGGAAAAACTGGCTCTGATACACTTGTTGAGAGATGATATGTTGGAATCCACAATGTAGTGTTATCCTAAGGGAATTTCAATGTACTTTTGAAAATACAGCCTTTTCAGATTTTTAGGGCAATGAAATTATTCTGTATGATACTATAGTGGTGGCTACATGTCATTATGCATTTGTGAAAACCCAGAGAATGTACACCATCAAGAGTGAACCCTAATGTAAACTATGGGCTTTGGTTGATAATAATGTGTCCATGTTGGTTCATTGATTGTACCAAATATGTCACACTGATGAGGGATGTTGAGGGTAGGGGAGTATATATGTGTGGGTGGGGAGGACTTTCTGAGAACTCTCTGCATTTTCTACTCTGCTGTGAACCTGAAACTGCTCTAAAAAAATAAAATCTATTTCAAAAAAAAGAAGAAAATACAGCCTTTTCACTTCATATGCTGACTTTAGAAAATATAACTTTTATTATATTGCCTCTGCCTGTGTTAGTCTTCTGTTAAACTGTAAACACTTAAAGAGCAAAAGCCATCTTAGAATTCTCAGCATTTAGCATGAAGCTAGGCACTTTTATGTCCTATCACCACCATTCTAAGTTGGAAATTTCTGTGTCCCCTATTACTGTGTTAGACTCTGATATATCACACTTCACCCAACACAATCAGTAATCAGACCCTATGGATTTTACTTTCATGTTCTAGATATAAAATGTCATTATCTACTTATTTGCTTCTCTTGTTACAGCTTTTCCTTTCCATACCTACTACTATCACCTGAGCTGACATGTGCAATATCTCATCTGGACCATAAAAATGGCTTCCCACCTGGTTTTTCCATTGTCAAACCATCTTGCACAGGAAGTTCAATCTATGTTACTGAGTAAAATTCCAAGTGGTATGTATTCAATAAAAGCTACCATTTATTAAATACATACTATGTGCTAAGCACTGTTAACCACTTAAGAAATATTCTCATTTTTTTACATTATGATTTAAATTTTTTGGTAACAGCTTTATTGAGATATAATTTACTATGTAAAGTGTATAGTTCAATGGTTGTTTAATATATTCACAGAGTTGTACCAGCACCACAATCAATTTTAGAACATTTATATAACCCCCAAGATAAACCCCACACCATTCAGCCATCACCCCCAATATACTCATCCTCCTCATCTCTATGCTGCCACTGCAATCTGCTTTCTGTCTCCATAGATTTGCCTCTTCTGGACATTTCATACAAATGCATCCAGTCAATACGTGGCCTTTTGTGACTGGTTTCTTTCCCTGAACATGAACATGGATGAACGTGTTTTCAGTTTATCCATGCTGTAGCGTGAATCAGTACTTCATTCCTTTTTATGGCCAAATATTTCATTCTGTGTATATACCACATGTGGTTTATCTATTCATAAGTTGATGGACATTTGGTTTATTTTTTACCTTTTGGCTATTATGAATAATGCTGCTATGAACAATTATGTACATATTTTCATTTCTCATGGGTACATACCTAGAAGCAGAATAGCTGGATGAAATGGTAACTCAACGCTTAACTTCTTCAGAAAATGCCATTGTTTTCCAAAATAGCTGCAAGATTTTACATCCCCACCAGCAATTTGTATGAAGGTTGCAATTTCTCTACACCCTCATTAACCCTTGTTATCTGATTTGATTTTTGATGTTTTGATTACTGACATCTGAGTGAAGGAAGTGCTATTTCATTATAGTTTTGATTTGTATTTTCAGATGACTAATGATGTTGAACATCTTTTTATGTGCTTATTGACTACTTGTGTATCTTCTTTGAAGAAACATCTACTCAGATCATTTGTCCATTTTTAATTGAGTTATTTGCCTTTTTATTATTGAGGTGTAAGAATTCTTTACATATATTCTGGATATAAGTAGCGGGGTTGAGGTCACAGAAGGTTGTAGGAATGAATACCTGGGACTCTCCTAGTCCTGGGAGTGTGATAAGAGGATGACAAGAGACAGGGTGTGGTAGAGAGGCAGGCCCAAACAGAGAGCTGATGTTAATCACAACTTTGGCCAGAGAGAAACCTCCAATCCTGATGTGTTCTGTGTAGACAGGTAATACTTGCCAGTGAATAGGAGATAAGATAAAGCAAATGACTTACTAAGCCCCAAACTGAGTTTATTGTGGTATAGACCAGGTGATAACAAGTTCCTATATATTCAAGTAAAGTCTGATACACCCTGGGATATCTAAAATACAACACAAGAGCAAAAAGCTTCCCTAGGGCTAGAAGTCCTGAAGAGAAAACAAAAATGGGACACGTATCTCGAAAAAGCCAGGAAAGAGAAGACTGTGCCAATCTTCACAACCTCCCCCATGTCCTAACCACTTCTCTGACTTGCCCATCCTATTTGTCCACCACTTGGAGTAATTAGTATCTCCACTTTTTAGCCCAAATTACTGGATGAGAAGAAAGTCTTTTTCAGAAGAATAAGGTTCCATTCCTCTCCTTGGTGCCATCTGGTTCAAGTCAAAAGGTACAACTTTCTCATAAAGCAAAACTGTTAGGAACTCTAGGTTCTGTAAAGATTTATGTGAGGGCTTTTTGCCACATGCTAAATCTAGAATCCTGTCTCTAGAAGCTACATTTAGCTAACCTCTTGGAAATGAGTCACATCACATAGGATTTCCCATTTAGCTTAGTTTCTACCCAGATGAGAGAATTAGGTTTAGGATATAGTGGGTTTCAAAGTTAGCAATAACCTGGCATTAGCAGGTAATTTCATCACAACTTGTCATTTTCTAGACATCCAGCCAGGATTGAGGTCAGCTATTTATACCTCACCATCTACTTTTTCTTCCAATTGCCTCTTATCCAGCTGGCAGGAGCTTCCAAGAAACATGATATAGTAGGCACTGCAGTATACTGGCTGCTTGTTGGGGTTGGAATAGACCTGTTCAGGTTTGAGGGACGCAAAAGGGTTGGCTCCATAGGCTGTGATGTGCATATCCAGGTCCACCAGAATCTGCAAAGATGCTGTCAACTCCTGATTGCTATGGAGACAGGTAAGAAAATTTGCTCTGCTGATTATGAAAGACATAAGAGAGAAATTGCTTAGAACTTGACATTTCTGAACTAAACAATCCCCAAAATTACCTAAGGCTGGACTAGGCAACAGCAATCCCTCCCTCCCAAATGTCTATAGTAACTACTCAATTAACTAGCGTAGCACTTTGTTTCAGGAGATGAGAAAGCCAAATGCGGGAAGGAAGAAAATCCTTACCAAAAGGCAGAAGATGAGCAAGGGGGAAAGAAATGAGCTCATTTACATAAAGAGAGGTGTGAGTGAGTCAGGGAGGTATCACAAATAGGAAGAGGGCAAAACCTGTAAACAGTAATCATTGTAGGGATCTCATAATCACGAAGTAGCAGGAGGGTGGGTAGCCAAGACTCCATCAAGTCCGAAGAAGCATGGAAACCTACGGAACAAAGACAGAGATGGGAATAGGAAGGATAAAGGCTGAGGCAGACCCTAATTAAGATACTTCTTTGACTGTGCCCACCCTTCACCTTGCTCCCCTCCAACATTCATTTACCACCATCACCCACCCTATGTTCTTCAAAGGGAAAATTATGAACCCAAGTGTAGCACATATGGCTAATGATCAACCCAGGTCATCATTATATTACATTTAACCTGACCAAATGAATGGGGTTCCAAAGGTACAAGAGTCAGGATGGGAAATTCCCAGGACTGACCCAGTATTCCCCCGAGCCAAAGACTCTTACCAGGATGGAATGCCACCACCAAATCTGGATGGGCTATCTGTCCAGTCTCCACCTGCTCCTCCCAGAAGTCATGATAGAGGCCCCTATGGCCACTAAGCTGAACTGTGCCAGGTTCCAGAAGTGAAGCCGAGGTGCTCTGCGAAAAGCCAGCAGCTACGTCTATACCTACCAAGATTACACGGAGGCCAAGGTGCCCAGGAAACATGTAGCCAAGCTCATCATAGTCCCCGGGGCGAGTGAGGAATGTCTCTGCATGGGAAGCACCAACCACATGCACTGTGCTTCCCCCGACCTTCCCAACGTTTATCCCCAAGGCCCGAAGCCCAAAGCCCAGCGTCAAGGGCCGTGACAGGGCATCTGTCAGCAGCCGCTTCAAAGAGCCCTGCAGGACATGTGGGTCTGGCCTTGGCCGTCCTGCACTGGCCCAAAGGGTGGTCATGGCCTGACTATTAAGCACAGCATCCAGTGTAGAATCTAGCTGTAAACGTTGCATAGAAAACCAGGTGTCCCAGCCCTGTACAACTTCAGTCAGCCATGACCAAGGTCCTGAGGGTAGGACAAAATCACCTGCAGGAAAGAAGGAACAAGAAATGACTTGATCCTTCCCTGGCTTCAATATTTCCTCTGTGTTCATTCTCCCAACCTCTGACCTGTAGGGCCCCACTCCCCATCCCACTCAGTTCCTCATTTTTTCCTCATAACATGCTTTCATATGTTTGTCCCGAGTATGACCAACTATGACTGTTATGGCAGAGTTCCCCAATACCACCACTCCACCTGTGACCAGAAGCCATTCCATGAGACGGTCCACAGCGACAAGACGCAGCTCTTGACAAACCCTCCTGTGTGCTGGCCAGTCTGACCTCTGGCACTCTGGACCACAGTAATAGACATTTCTGCACCTGAGAGAATGAGCCCCAGAAATAGATGCTCCTATACCTCAAAGGTGACTGAGGGGTATCTGGGGAGGGGAATTGATATTCCTGCACCTAGGAAGAAAGATCACTGCGTAAGGAAGGTAGGGAGAGGACTGACAGCTGCTACACCAAATTTGGGGACTATATTTGGCAGAGAAGGCAGGAGAGAGTGGGAATGTAATTTTTCTCTTGGGTCAGAGGGACATCTCAGCCTCATCTGGAACTCATTTTTGACATCCCTTACAGAAGAAACCAGGAGTTTGTGGCTACCCTCTTGTCACAGATGGCTTGACCCCAGCCTCCCCAGAATAGATATGGTCTTACCACTTAAGTACTCAAGAGAAGGGAGGTAGAGGGGATTACACGGTGATCTCTAACCTCCCCATAATACCAAAATAAGCAGGAGCCCAAACCTTTTCTAATTTCTCTGTGGCCTGGATCATACAGAATAAGGAGAGGGCCTTAAGTTATTCTGAAAATTCTCAGACCTTTCCTCCTGCAATAGGATCGTTTTTGGATGTCTTCCCTATTAGCCCCCAGCTCGCCACCTCTTGCAGTGCCGGAGGACCTTGGAGTCTGAAAGGCCACTAGGGAGTGCTCTACAGTAAGCACAGAATCGGAATGTGTCCTCCATCTTCTGGAACATTTCTTGAGGGCATCGAAATCCAAAGCCTGATACAGGAGTACCCCCATCTAGCACCAACCTGCAGAGACAGCATGGAGAAGCAGTGACAACAGGAAAAATATCTCCAAAATTTCTCATGACCCATACCTTGCCCCCTATGTATTTCCCACTCTCCTACTCCCATTATTTCTTATTTAAGCAAATTACATTTCTTCTACAGTAATAAAACTGGCAAAAATAAGGATGAGAAAATCCCTCATTTTGCAGATACAACATATTCCTCAAGTTGTACTCCCTCTCCACCTTCTGAAATCATTTCTACAAGGGATAAGGCTAGTCACTCACTTGTATTCTTCATAGCTTTTCATGTTCAGCTTTTGAAGGATCAGCTGGGATAGGCCAGGAACATTATTCTCCAAGGAGAAGAAGCCAAGTGTATCAATGCTAGGGCCAGGTTTTGAGAGGGTCAGAGGCACAGGGGTTACAACTGTGGGTGGGGTCACAACCACAGGAGCCACTGAGGAGAGGGGTTTCTTGTGCCTTCGTCGCCGGGACCGTGGAGCCATGGCCTGTCCACTAATACCTGGAGACTATATGCAGAACAGATATGCAATAGAAGTTTGCAAACTGAACATAAATGTGTTTGCATATGTTTGACCTTTCACTTGTCATTCCAGCCCCTCAGGCCCAGGTATCAGTAAGATTTATTTCATATCTACTGATTATTGATCACCACAGGCAGTTGTGAAAAAGAAATAATTAGATGTGAATACAATTATACATATATGTGTTACATATGAAGTTCTATATATAATGTAAGCATATATGTAAGTAAATGCTTTAAAACAGGTCTGGCAGAGCGCATATAAAACTGGTAACAGATTAAGTCTGAGGAGGGGAAAAGGCACTGGGATGGGAACTGGGTTGATCAAAGGGGACTTTAGACTTACCTGTAATGTTTGACTTTTTAGACAAGGAATATATACATATGTTACTAGTGTATTTTAAAAATAAACTTAGAAGAGGAAAAAGCAAAAAGTTTTGGTTGTCTAAAGCTACCACCTAATTGGAGAATCACTCAACCTAATCTAGTTGGGGAAGGAAAACATACATTTTAAAAGATTATAATTACATTTATAAAGAGTACAACAAGAAGTAGAAATCAAATGCAATATGAAATGAACACTACAATGCTAATAGTTATGCAGTCAAAGCACATTATGCAAATTATTAGAAAAACTTCCCAAAGAGGTGAATTTTGAAGTAGAACTAAGCCCACATCCACCCACTACATAGCAAGAACAATGTGAAATCCTCCTTCCCTGGCTTGTCTTCTCCCATTCCTTTCACAAGGGCTCAGTAAACAAAATGGATTATACTGGGAAAAAATTAAAACATCCATCCATTCAATAAATATTTATTGATAAAGAGAGAAAATCACATGCAGAATACTACAACAAATATGAAAAATATACTTAACATCTAATTGTCTTGAAGTGGGATTAGATGCAAACCCTAAGGCAGTATATAAATCCTATCAGAAAGGTGAAACTAAAGCAGTAATGGGAGATCAGGAGAGTCTCTTCAGAAGGTGAGCTATAGGAAGACTTTATGAAGCAGGTAGCAGTTGGAATAGACCATGAAATATGGTAATACTTTGAATACACAAAGACAGAGAACAAGGAATTCTAAGCACAAAGAAGGGTATGAGCATACTAATGTAGATGGGAACATTCTGGGAATTAATGAAATAAAATGGTCTGAGTTTGACGGTAAAGTCTAAAGACCTAAGTGTAAGAGATAAAACTATGAAGTCCTAGAAGAACACGGGAAAATCTTCATGATACTGGATTTGGCAATTTCTTGCATATAACACCAAAAGCATAGGCAACAGAAGAAAAAGTAAACTGGACTACATCGAAGTTAAAAACTTCTCTGCATCAAAGGACAAAGTGAAATGGCAACCCATAGAATGAGAGAAAATACTTGTAAATCACATACCTGATTAAAGACTAATACCCTGAATATATGAAGAACCCCTAAAACTCAACAACAACAAACAGCCCAATTTAAAAATGGGCAAAAGACTTGAATTGACATGGAATCATGACCTGTGATCATTGGTTGGGGAAGCTGAGGAGAGAATCATTGAGAAATGTGATAGGAAATCTGAAGTATTTGACAGTTCATCACAGAGTTTAAAAAAAAAAAGTTTTCCTCAGAAGAGATTCAAAGGGTAGAACTTTAACCACAGGGTGAGATTTAAATAAAGGCACATTTTGGCAAATAAATAAATAAACAAACAAACAAACAAACTGACTGACTGACTTGAATAGACATTTCTCCAAAGAAATTATACAAAATGCCCATAAGCCCATGAAATGATGCTCAACTTCACTAATCAAACCCAAATCAAAAACATGAGACACCATTTGACTCCCATTAAGATGGCTATTATCAAAAAGCTAGAAAATAACAAGTGTTGGTGAGGATGTGGAAAACTGGAATTCATACACTGATGACAGGATTGTAAAATTGTGCAGCTGCTATTGAAAACAATATGGCAGCTCTGCAAAAAGTTAAATATAGAATTACCATATGACCCAGCAATTTCACTCTTAGGTATATACACAAAATAACTGAAAACAGGTACTCAAAAAAATGCTTACCCACAAATGTTCATAGCAGCACTATTAATAATAGCCAAAAGGTAGAAACAAACCAAAGGTCACCAACAGATGAATGAAAAAACAAACTGGGATATATGTATATATATATAAAACATATGTGTGTGTTTATCAGAGTAATAGAGATTGAGAGAGAGAATGAAAATTCAGCCATAAAAAGAAATGAAGTACTGATATATGCTATAATGTAGATTAACCTCAAAGACATGCTAAGTGAAAGAAGCCAGATATAAAAGGTCACATTAGTTAAATGATTCCATTTATATGAAATATCAAGAATAGGTAAATCCAGAGATAGAAAGCAGATCTTTGGTTGCCAAGGGCTGAGTGGAAGGGGGAATAAGGAGTAACTGCTTAATGGTTATGGGTTTTTTGGGGGGGTGATGAAAATGTTTTGGAAGTAGATAGAGGTGGCAGTTGCACAACAATGTGAATGTACTAAATGTCATTTAATTACTCGCTTTAAAAGGATCAACTGTATGTTATGTGAATTTCACTTCAATTATTAAAAAAAAAGGTATCTAGAGATTCAGAAGCTAAAAAATTATTATTCCCTCTAAAAAAATGACACAAATGAACTTATTTACAAAACAGAAACAGACTCACAGACAGGAAATCAAATTTATGGTTACCAGTACAAAAAGGGGGCATGAGTAGAGGGATAAATTGGGAGTTGAAGATTTGCAGATACTAACTACTATATATAAAATAGAGGAACAACAAGGTTCTACTGTATAGCACAGGGAACTATATTTAATACCTTGTAATAGCCTATAATGAAAAACAATATGAAAAGGAATATATATATGTATAACTGAATCACTATGCTGTACACCAGAAACTAACACATTGTAAACAGAATACACTTCAATAAATAAATATTATTCCCCAGGTAAACTGCCTTCAGGGACAGGGAAATGACAGGATAAAAATGCTGACAGTGGTTGGTTTTATTGTGAATGAGGTAACTATTAAAGTTCAAATCACGAGTCATGTTTTGTTACAAAAATGGCCTGACATTTAATCCTTCTGGACCAGATCTGTCAGGAAAAACACTCCAGAATCATCACTCAGCTGAGATGTAGGTGGCAGAACAATCAAACAAAAGTCCTCCCCAAATCATACAGCTAATATCCATTATCTTTTGACATGGCTTTTGCAAACCACTGTCCTGAGGTTAATGGAGGAACTATTTTGTATTTTCTTTCTCCTTGTCCTTTCATTCTACCCCTGTACTCTCCCTCCTCATCCCACAGATGAACAGATGGCTTCAGAGTCCACAGAACAGAGACAATTAGGCTCATCTGTATATCATATCTTCTACAATCCCACCAACAGAGAAGAAATTAGACCTAAAGATGATACATTATTTTAGGATTTAAGGTTCCTGTCTCTTTACTCAAGGTGGATGGAACTGCCTTTACACCTTAGAACCCCATTTCCAACAACTGACCTGATCCTTCCCTCCACTTTTAATCATCATTCTCATCACATTTCCAGCATAACTGCAATTCTAGAAGAAGCATTTATCAGCTCTATCTATCCAGCTCCCTCAGGCAAGACAACACCATCTTAAACCTCAAAAGAATGGATTCATCTTTTCTTTCTACGTATGGAGGAAAAGGATCTTTGAGATAATTCAAGAGTCTTAAATTCCAGGAGTAATAATAAATATCTTTCATATTCAACCAAAGGCCTTTATACTGCAATGGAAGCCAATTAAGACCTGAAAGGTACTGCCTCACTTATCTGCCTTTCCAAAGAGAAGTCTTCCTCCAATGGAAGATTAACTCTAATGGAATACTCGTTGAACAGACTGGAAGTCAAGGGATCACATGGCTTGGGGAGGCATGGTGTGGGTGAAATCCCTGATGTCATAGTTTTCCTCTGTGTCTAGAGTGGGTTCCTGATACAAATGAACTAATTTTACGGCAGGAAGGTAAGAAGGTTGGGAATGAGGAGCCAGGTCTTCACATTTACATCTATATGTATCATCAGGCTCATGTCTGAGTTTGCGTACCCCAGTCACAGACCCAGTTTCCCTGGTTATAAGTTTCCAACAATGAACCCCAAGATCCTCCGAGTTCAAGGTGAATGGTTCGGGGAGGAGGGATAGTGAACTGAGAAAAACAAAGGCAAAAAAGACAGGACAAGGGAGAAGTTGCTAAGAATTATAGGAAGCTTTCAGAATTTTCCAGAATTCAGAGTCTACCCCACATAAAAAGGAAATCACTAACTATTTTTCTATTTATCCCCAGTGACTTGGGCTCTAATTTAATCCCAGTATAGAAGAAAGAGAACACCAACACTAAGGACTGGCAAGGAGAGAAGATATGAACTGGATGGCCTACAAAAACCCATTCTTCATCTCCAAATTCCCTAAAATATTAGTCTATTCCCACATTTAAGTCCTCTATCCTCCTCCCTCCTTGCCACCAAAAGCCTCAAGTTTCACCTAAATCACAGTCATCTTCTCACCATCTCTAAACCAGGAAGGCCCATCTAATTTTCTCTAATTCACCAGCAAACAAAAAAATGTCTTTAGGGAGGTAAGGAAGAGAAGGGGGAGTGAAGCTAGTCATTGGAGATCATCAAAAGGGGTTGGGAAAGAGAAAGAGAAAATGAGAAAAACATCAGGAACATTGCTATTATGACAATATTTAGCTGCCTAATCAGTGATTAACACTCCCTGGGGTGCTAAATGCTTTACTCAACTATAAACTAAGCAAGCAGAGGAGTTGATGGAAAAGTAACTTACCCTGCTAAGCCCTCAGCTTCCTTCCTTCTCTCTTTCTTCCAAGTGAAATAAATGCTTGATCTCCTCAGATCTACGTTGTGGCTGTCTTGCAGCTGTCCCTTCATATCACTTACTTTTGCAAACTGCTGAAATGCTGGGTCTCTGTAATTAGATGTGTCCTGCCAACCAGACAGACAACACTGAATTCTCCCTAACGAGGCAAGTAGGGACCTGGCCCCCTGCCCATGGACTTCTCTCTTTCTGACCTTCCTTCTCTGCCAAGAAGGCTCAGAACTCTTGTCAACACCCCAAACTCACCAAAGGCCAGGCAGGCTGAGGAAAGATGAAGTCTACTGCTTCCTGGACCCCTCTCGCCAAGGCAGCATTTCTGCTCTTAGTCAGCATTAGGAAAAAACCCTTGGGATTAGTTCAGAAGTCAATATTTGATTGGAAAGGATAAGCACTAGCCCACAGGAACAGGAATGCCTGGAGTTCTTTCGGGGGGTGTCAATCTAGACCCAAGATCAGTTCTCCCAAGCTGAAAGTTCTTTTTCAGCATATTGAACACTCCTCAAACACAACTCAACAATCACCAATGTAAGCTTAAGTACAAATATAATACCCAGAAAAGGAGAATAGAAATGGTCATTAACGGTACAGAAGAAAATCAACTGTGGGGGAGACATCCAGAATTAATCTGTAAAATTCAACTTCCCTGAAAGGAGAGCAAGGCATTTTCTGAGTGAATGTCATCAGGGGCATTCCATCTGCTTATTTTATAAGAGGAATAAAAATTTCTGGAATATTAAAGTAATCAAGACCAAAATATTAATGACTAAAAATGCATACTATTTCTAGGAACAGAAAATAGAAAAGAATCAACTCAAACATCTTCTCATTCCTTCCTGTAATGGATGCTAATCCAGGGAATTTAACTCCACATTTCTAGCTCCTTTTCACCTAGAGGTATCAAACTCTAGAACCTATCAGAAGTTGTTAGTGCAGTGGTCCTATATATGACTATAAGAACTGACTTTCTGCTCACATCTGGCCTCAGCTATGCCACTTACCTGCCTCTGGGAACATCATCAAACCAGGGGACAGACCCACTTGCAACGAGGTCCTGGAACGTGGCAAATAAATCTACATATGAACAGATGCAGAGAATGGATTCCAAAGGAACCCCAAACTGTAGAAAGCACAGACTACAAGTAGGGAAGGTGGAAGAAAAGTGTTAAGGATGCAACAAAACATTACATAACATTATACAGAATAGCTAAGGACAAAGGAAAATCACTTGCAACAGGCAAAAATCCTGAATAAAGGAGGGGTGATTCATTTTAAGCAAAGATTTCAGGGCAATTTCAAATTTAACTGGCAGAACATTTGAAGGTTATGAAGTCTGTTAATAATGGCGGAACTGCAAAATATAAAAGGAATCTGAGATTGTCTTTTCTAACTCAAAAGCGTCATCTTTAAATACAAAGGGAGATATGTAGAAAAAATTTGATATTGAATAGTAATTTACATTTCACCATCATTACCACTTGCTCTGGTACATATTTAAATGCACAATTTAGAAAGATCTGTAATTTCTCACAATTTGCATTCATCCTGAGTTACATTTAACAAAGAAAAAAAAAAACAACCCTTAAAAACACTTCTATAGTTACTTGTGAAACTATTTAGAAGACAGACTAGAATGAGGTTCCTATTCAACAAGTAGGAAGTGACTTGAGGCACTGGATGATATTCTACCACTCTTCATGTATACCACTTTTTCTGAGTTCCATTTCTTCCTCCTATTTTCTTCTTTTAAATTTTTACCATCAACCCATAATTCTTCTAGTTTGCTAATGATGCTTTATGTTTACCCAAGTTCCAATAAACACTATATAACCCTAGTGACAGATCTAAGGGCTAAAGAAGTTCCAGGTACCTGATATACTAGTTAAGCTCTTAACTTAGAGATGTGTAGTTTTCATAAAACAGTAACATCAAGAAGAATCTTTAAGGTATGCAGTACATAATAACTTTAAAGGCAGCTCAGGGACTGGGATGCAAATTAACATTACAGCAAGTAAAAGCTGTAATGATCAAAAATTTGAGTTACATTTGCTACCTAGAATTAGGCAAGTATATATATATTTTTCAACTTAAACTAATGCTTTTTATGTGTATCATAATCTTGTTGAAAATCATAATTAAAGTTGCTATATGATTATATTATTATAAAATGTTGAGCAGTATCCTAATTTCCGTCAATTTGCAAAATTCTAAACCTACTTTGATTATAACAAAGAAGAAAGGAATATAATGGCAGGATAACGCAGCATCATTTTTTTTTCTTATTGTTAAAACACCTAATAAATTCCCAATACTACTATAACAAAATTCTAGACAATAATATTTTCTTTTAATTAAAAGTTAAGTGAAACAGTAATTTTAAATAATAGATTTAGGCCTATAGTAGGCACCCAGAGTCCTTTAGTGCTCAGTTACTAATATTCATGTAAAACAAGTGTAACCAAAGTTAAAAAAAAAAAAAAGCATTATTTATGAAGACAAGAATTTAATTCATCAAATTACCAAGAACTATCCAATAAGATAATTTTCTCTGAAGGATATATCACAGTTCTATTAATAGGATTTTCTGATTTGCATGAGAAGGTCAAATCAGACTATATCTTCCAAATAAAACCCAACACAGAGATAGGAGCAGCGGCCCATGCATGGAATTTATTGTGTGCTATTGTTTATAAAATAATCGAATAGTCCTGCACATGCATAATATTTCCAACTCAGACAGGAGACCATACAGGGTGCACTTTCTGGCAAACAAACAATAGATGGTTCCGCTGCCTGGAGCTCTGAGTTGTATTCCAGGGCATGAGGGAAGCAGGCCACCAAAGTAAAGGGAAATACCAAACTACAGTGGCAATCAATACAGGTCAATAACTGTGAAAAATTAGCACATGGTTCCATTTAATTTAACCAAGCAGTTCTGTAACTATCAAAAGAAAATGTTCAACATGCAGTCTTGACTTTTATGCTTCCACTAACATCTGAATGATTTGAAACAGAACCATTGCTTCTATGCTGCACTGCTTAATCAAAAACACTTCCAGAACATTTTAAAATTTCCTTTGCATTAAAACATAAAAATGATAGGAAGCCAGCAGTAAATCACCCTGTGGCTATTTAAGCAACTTGAGTACTCACAATAAACTAAAATTTCTCATAACATCTAGGTAACCTATACATGTCGTACCTGTACATCATAGGTCTATATATTAAATATTTGCAAAATGAAAACATGCATACACAAAATACGTCAAGTTTTACAGACATGATTTGAATTAAAATTTACTTTGACAATGTACAAACTTCTTTTAAAGTACCTTAAATGAGTAATTCTGTAATTCTTCATCATTTTGAAATTTAGAGGTTTTCTTCTTAAATCTCTGGGTGTAAATCTTAAAAGATCTGGGCAAAAAAGTTTCTAAGTTAGTTTTCGGATTTGTGTTCAAGTAAGAGAGTCTGCCTAGAAATAGGTTATGCGTTCAGAATTGAAAAATACCAAGACTATATTACAGAATTAGCCACATTTAAGAACTATAGCCCTGAAGTCAGCATTCTGTATAAATGCCAACTGGGTTTCTCAGCATTTTGCCCACAATTCAAAATACAGCTTAGTAACCTCAGAAATGTATTTTAAGACCATGCTAATTCATCCTTTAAAGACATTTCATGGAAAAAAAAAAAAGTCCACATTAGCTCTTAGGATTGTATTTGAAGTTATGGTTGGAAAACAAAATCTAATTCTACTGAGGGGAAAAAGAAATTTCATTTGTAAACTTAAATGTGTGAATCACAAGCATAAATGGAGGTGTAGTAGCCCTCCACTGGAAATTGCCCCAAGCCCCTTGCTCACTGCTCTCCACCTTGGCAGCGATGACCCAATCTTATCATATAGCACAACATGTCCCAGGGCCCTCAAGCCTCCATTCAGGAAGGGGGCTGGGGTCTCAAAAGCACAATGGTTTCTCCAGAGGGACTGTGACATCTACAGTCAGCTTGGCCGACCCCTCCAGCTCCTCGGGTGATCTGTCCATTTGGGGCCCGAGTTGTGAGAGTCCCTGGGAAGCCGTGGGTCACTGGGCACCATGGTTGCCAGTCCCGTGGTTCTCAGTGGCATGTGCGGTGTTCAGAGAATTGAAACCATCTTGCTGTACAGCATCTTTCCGGGGTGGCATTCTCTCATTGATCCTATCCAAACCCTTTGCCTCTTCAAAACTGCAGATTCTATGTGGTGGAGAGAATCCTCGTATTGCTTAACAAAATGCAAATTTGATAAGTCAGTAATTGAAAAACATTTCTGAGATTTTAAAAACATAATTAACGATTTTTAAGAAGAAAGAAATTAGCTGTATGTAGCAACATTTAAATATTACTTTAACTGAATTCTATCCTAATTCCAGATTTCCCCTTAAAACATGAAATATTTAAACCTAAACACAATAGCTTCATAGATGACGTGTTAGCATAGCCTTAAAAAAATGCCACAAAAATACCCTCCCCTGCCCTTAAAATCAACCTGCAGGCAATGGTCTCAGGGTCTCAGTCTGACTTCTACTATACCAATTATCTCCTACCTCAGGCCCTAAGATCACCAGTAACTATCACAGTAAGGTAGCAACAAGAGTAGGAGCAAATGAGGAGGCTAAACAAGGTTAATTCTCAACATACAAATCTGTACCAAGAGCTTGGGAGGAGAAAAGAAATAAAGCTAAAATTTAGCAGATCAGAACTATCATGGAGGTCAAAGTATCATCACCACATCACCACCAATGAAATGAAAACGGTGGGAAATGCCTCCCAGGAGTTAGATCGATGTATTTGGCTGACAGCAAAAAGTATTTAGAGTTCCATATTTTAGGAGATATCTTTCTTAGTTCACTAGCCATTCACTGCCTGTTCTTTGGAAACCCAAATCAAAACAAATGACAATCCTCCTCCAAGTGTTAATGGCTTCGCATTCACTTCATTTGGAATGCTGCATGCTCTATTATTAAAATGTGCACAGAAAAAATTTCCATACTACTGGTTATAATCTGGTTGTTTTAATATGTGCAATCCTGGGACTCAGAGTCTGTACATGTGAACCAAGTAAGTGGCTAGGGCAGCAAAGCTTTCAGTAATGTGTAATATCAAGCCAATAATACATGATATACATGGATATAATATTATCAGCAAACATTAGCCCAAACCACAGCAAAAAAAAAAAAAAAAAAATCATAGTGACAGCTCCTACACTCTCAGGTGCATTACTGAAAATGAGTACATCATTTTTATACCATGAGCATACCAAACCTGTATGTATAGAAGGTTTCACTTAGGAAAAAAATAATCTGAGCAGCATAGAATCATGCAAAATATTGAACAGATCTTTATTTGCAACTGTAAACGCGATAGCATTGTATGCTACATAAATATCATAGCATAACATGCTGTTCTCTAAAGAATTCTGGAACATTAAATGCTGGTTGCAAACTATGCTAGAAAAGGGAAAAAAACAAATTTCACTGCAGAAATTAGTCCTTGTGATTAAAAAAGAAGAAGAAGAAGAAGAAGAGGAAGAAGAAGAAGAAGAAGAAGAAGAAGAAAAAGAAGAAAAAGAATACGACTGTTAAATTTGATGAGTCAGTGAGTCTGATTCATCTTGGGCTGTGCAAGCTAGGAGTAAAACACACCCAAAGGACATTCTCTGATGCCCACCCACACACCACAGATCTCTGCCCAGCGCAAGGACTCTGATCGTACCTTTTTCAGCCTCAATAGCCTCAACTGTGGCTGTACAGAAGTGAGCAGAGGCATGCAAAATGAATGAGAGAGATGAGAAGGGTCATATTGTACAGCAGAAAAGGCAATGATCACTTAAAATATCACAGTACCCCGTACTACATCATCATTTGCAATTTAACATATATAGTACCCATATTAGAGAGCCCCATCCAATCCCCCAATTCCTGACACAGCACAGTTTACACACAGCACTAAGA
The DNA here is from genome assembly GCF_048773025.1 of Camelus bactrianus. Lineage (NCBI taxonomy): Eukaryota > Metazoa > Chordata > Mammalia > Artiodactyla > Camelidae > Camelus > Camelus bactrianus. Next base: position 68,788,933 of record NC_133549.1, read on the forward strand.
CACCATCGCTCAGAGCACAGAACACGTAGACCTACTATACACACAGACACCTCAGCATCCATGCAAGTGTACACTAGTATTAATTACCCATCTTGAATTCAGTATTTTGATGGCCTTAGAATTTTCCAACATGTTTATTATATCACATCCATCACAATCACAAGGAAATTCTCTAGGGTGAAATTATGATGGTAGAATTGTAGCAAAAGAGTACACAGGAGGAGATTCTTTTTCTTTTACATCTAACTGGAATAATATTTATCACCAGCTGGTTCCCTAAGATATAAACTAGAAGGGGTCAGCAATGCTTTTCCTGTCACTTCTAATTCATAGGGCAAAGCATAAGCTGCAAAAGTTGGTATGACCTACAATGAAATTTATGGGCAGTAAACTTGGAAAGTTATTCTAAACAGAACAGTTCAGTTCCATAGCCCTGTCCTTCACGTGTAATCTAAAAGGACTCCTCTGGTCTATTAGAAACTTCCTTTCTATTCTAATATCGGTGTTCAACTATCTAAAAATATTAACATATATAACCTTAAAAATCCATTTATGTTCAGTGTATCATGAACTCAAATCTACTTCAGGTACTAATAGGCTGCATTCTCAAGTGAAGATAAAAAGGCTACTTTTCAAGCCCATTGAACAATTAGAGAGGAATCAAGAGATAGAACTGAGGTCTTACAGGCAATAAATCCTAATCACTTCATGATATAGACATACAAATAGGTCATGTAAATGAGAAATGCATTCTTGGTATAGCTTGTTTCTGGCCCATTAAGAGAATTTCAACATATTTAGTCATACATTTTGTAGTCAAAGAATCTTCCAGCTCATTTCTGGGTTCAAACTGTATAAAGCACTCACATTGAGGACCAGGGCCAAAGACTGCAGAGGACAATATTGTCAATTCTCAATTCTTCACCTTACCCAAAGTGCACACACTCAGAATATTTATAACAACGCCCCATCCCTTCTATTTTGCTTCTTCTACAGTAAGGTCAGCTAGGACAATTATTCCTAAACTGACCTTTTAGCAGTACACATGATTTAGAAATGACAAATTTTATCCAAAGCAGTTATTAATGTGAAAGGACACTGATGAACATATGGAATTAAAGTAGACTAAATTAGATAAGTTTGTTGATCTCAGCCAGATAATAAAGTGAATTGGGGACCCCAAACAAGGAGGATGAACACTGAATAAAGGGAGAATTAATTTTTCTTAATTTTCAAATTACATTACAAATTAAAGCAGACATACTTATTGTATATTCACTGTACAAATTACCATTTAAAAAATTTAGCCCTGTACACTTGGAAAATACTCTTGGAATGTGCCCAGACAGAAAACTGAGACAAATGATCCATCTCTATTGAATCAGCCTTGGGACTCCTACTCTTCAAAATGTGGACTATTTTCTTTTATAATTTAGAAATTAAATGAGGAAAAAATAAAACACCTATCCAAACCTATGTTTTAAAGAGCTTGTGGTAACAGAAGTGATTTACATGAAATATTTCATACTTTGTATTATATTTAGTAATAAATTAAAAATAAAAACTGTTATCACTGTAAGAATTAGTATCTATTTGAGTGTAACAATAATTTAAGTCTATTAATAAATTTGTTCAAATTATGAAATGCGACAATATACTTTTGAAATCATTCTATGGGCTTTTAATTTTATACATAAAACCATTTTCTAGGTCAATTTATATTCTCTGCTCTTTCCTGACGTCTCTAAATGCTCCTAAATTCTTTTCAGAATACAAAATAAGTATCACACTCAAAACTGCATACCAGGTCAAGCTTAGAATTCAAAGATGATCATTTGAAGCTTAAACATTAAGCTAAAAACCACTATTTTTCTTCAATTTTTTTTTCAGTTGTATTGGGCATCTTGATATGGCCTTAAATAAGTTTGAATATACTGCTTTCTCAAACTATGTTCCTCAATACTACACAGGATAAATGATCAAGAGGAATTGACATTACTATAACAGAGATGGCCACATATTTCCCATATAGGTCTGCATGAAGGTAGCATTATAGGGCTAGCTCCCAGCTAAATTTCCATGAAGAAACTGTGCATAAAATATGAGTATCAAATCCCACTCCAATAGAGTTGTGCAGTTTATAAAAACACTTGAGAAATATCATAAATTAACTGTAAAGTTATTGAGAAGATGATTCCTATTTTCCAATAATAGGATGGAGGTCTTAGAATTTAAAACCTTTCTTTTTTGCAATACTTAACTCTCAGTTTAAGGAGTCATGTCTACTAAAATTTAAAATGTTACATAAATTTTTAAAAATCACACAGGTGCAGCTTTTGTATGAGGTTTGTTATTTGTTTCGAAATGGGTTTATTTTATGCTAGAGAAATCACTTCAACCAAATGCTCAAACCACACCATCAAGATCACGGCTGGCAGAGCTAGGGAGCTATCTAGTTTCCCAAATTGGACCTCTTAAGCTCAGCACCATCCAGTAACACACTCTAATCCAGGAATAGACACTCCCTTAGGTAAAGCTGTCTTTCAAACTTTCCCTGCAGTTAGGGGTGATTTCAAAGTTGGAAGACTGAACTTCAGGCTGCATGCAAATTAAGAATAAATAGAAGTGCTGAGCTATCAACAAAGCATGTAATTAGCAGGTGCTAATTGTGAAATCTGAAAGAAAAGGTTTGCTGTGGATACAACATAAAACTAATAATATATCCAAGGATAATCGAGAGATGACTGTAGTGTAGATTTATTTCAGTATGAGACTCTTTTGGTTCTCTTTTCCTTTTCTAAACTAAGAGGAGGAAGGGTATAACAGTTTTCAAGCTATTAAAATTCATCCTTTTTTATTAACATTTTTGCTAGTTTTATTAAATATTTAAGATCTTCTTGTTTTAATGAAATCCTTTTTTAAAAAATCCCCTCATTTTTCTTATGTTTACAATATAATAAAAATGGAGGGCAAGAAATTTAAAGAGAATCAAAGTAGGTTTTTTTAATCAAAAAAAGAAACCTTATTCTAAGTGAAAATTTGAAACTATAACTTTAAAACATAGCTGTATATCTCACATATACCAGTGATGGTAGCAGACAACACAATAACATATAAATAGAACATGTATAGGCTACAAGTAGAAATTATTTGTCTACAGGAAAAATTCTATTTATTTATATAAGCATTTATTACAAAACTGAGTGAAATGAAATTGTGAAAAGTTAATCTAATTTAAATTTATTCAAAATTAAAAATTAAAATTTCCTATTTTTTTGCTTTTAAAAAATTCACTAATTATAACACCAAAAACGACACTGCTAATCATGACTAAGGAAAATACCAGATCTGTTGCTGCTTGTTTTAATACAGCAATGACCCTTGGAGGGCTATAAAAAGTGGCTACAATAAAACATAAATTAAGGCTTTTCATATCACATTTTCTGGTTTCCAACCACAAGGGAAAGTTGTGGGTTACTGTGTATAGTCTACAACATCCACATCACTACATCACTCTCTTTTATTTAATCTGTAACGGGCTTTCAAAAAGTTAACCCAGTATTTACACAGATATTTACGCCAAAAAAACTTATTTTTTTTTAATATAAGATATTCAATGAGCCAGATTACAGGAATTCTTTATGTATAATTCTTTTTATTTTCATGCAAAATAAAGGCACACTTAATAACACCCTTTCAATTTTGACTTACAGGATTTAAATTCAACCCCTTATAACAATGACTTAATATCTAATATTACATTCATGTTCAGAATGCACAAAGTACAGCAACAAATGCAGCAAACCTCAAAACAAGGTGCTACAACGTTGCTTCTACATCAAAAGACAGACAAGTGTCTGATAAAGTAATTTAATTTAACATACTTTTACAGACATACAGCTAACCTAAAGAAAGACAGACAGATTTAGGAAAGCAGCTACATCTGCAGAGGAAGGAAACAGCATGTTACAGACAGTCAATTATACATAGAACATTTGACAAACACCACAGAAAACAAACTTTGGCATCATTTCCCAGGGTACAAAACCTTGCACAAATCTTTTGGCAAGTGAAGTGCATAAGTAATGTTCTGGGGCCCAAGCAGATTGTTAATTCTAAAATTAAGTATCTGAAAATATAAGCATAGTCTAATACAATTACATAAATTAAAAAAACTAAAAATAAGAAACGTGGAATTACATTTCCATTTTAGTAATGTGGATATCCTTGATTCACATTCTGAAATTGAGGCTTTAAAAAGAAAAGGGTGCATTAGACAAACGAATAAATAAATATTTCAGACATTATGATATGAGTTACTCCCAGATCATTTCATGAAAATCTGAGAGACTGATCATTATTTTCAATTGAAAGGAACACCCATTCTATCAATTTTCTGCTCCGGTCAGGTTATTAATCAGAGACTACCTATCATATATAGTATTCTGCCTGTGTCAGCTGCCAAGACAGGAACTAAAAAGCAGAAAGAATTCCCTGCATGCATTATGTGTATTGTTAGCAAAAGAGTGAGGTGTGCCCCAGTCCATCTGAGGCACAGCAAGTTGCATAACATCATTACCACTTTGTAGGGTCTGCCGTCCTCCAGCCAACACTCCACTAGGCAACATCCCTGTGGGAGTCAGGCCCTTGAGTGTCAGCACACTTTCACTCTCCTCCCTGTAGCAGAGAGAAGATAATAAACATCAGAGACTTCCAACAAGTTCCTAGTGTAAAAGAAGAGATGTGGCCCAGGTGTAGGCCATATATATAACTTAGGACATTCATTGCTATTATCCTATTTTCTTCAATTCCAAGATATACATTTTTCTACATTCTAAATGTGTCATATAAGAGGGTATGCCTTACAACTGAAATGTATATTGTTTCTCTTGAAAGTCTTTATTAAATACAGGGTGAGAGTCATCAGCAATGGGTATCATAAAATTGTGAAAATATGGTATTTCATGTGCTTTAAAGTTCAAATATCTAATATAATCAGTTTTGCAAACAAATTATTGCAAACAAATTTTTGCAAAACACCCATTCCTGTGCCCCCATAAACCTGGTCTTCCTGAATTAACCCCAAGAAGACAAAAGGGACTTCCCATATGGATGAGCAAGTTCATCAGGAACACTCTAAAAAGTGCCCCCTCCCTCTTATCCTGCTCTAATTTTCAAGGTGTAGATCTAACACTTTCATCACAGAAGGACAAGAGATACCAAAGGTGAGTAAATAATCACAAGGGTCAAAAACACTAGTTTCAAAGGGACTTGTGTTCCCTTCCTAAACATGTAAATATGCAACTAACTTCATAGGAAGAATGCTACTGTATTGCTTTCAGATATTAAACAGGACATTGCTTGTAAAAGAGCACAATAAAACTAATTTCTGTAAAACAAATAATTGGGAAAATATATAATTACCTGAGAACAGAGAAGACTCTTGCCATCTTGCCAATTGCTCGAATTTTGTTTCTTATGATTTCTTTCCGGGCTGCAGCTGAACCTACTTTCAATGGAATAAATAGAAAGAAAGACTCAAGTTTAGGGCATCCACATCTGTACCATTCTATTAGCCTGTTTCACACTCATGTGAACCAACACCAAGCCCCCTGCCACCAGCTAGATGAACTCATGCCAAAAAGCTTCTTACTCCTTCAATGTTTAGCTCAGCACTGGTCTAGTACTGGGATCTGAATCAGATACAAATGAAAAGTAATCCACAAACTTGTATGACTCTCAGACTACTGACTAATCAGTAAAGCAGCAATGGGAAAGAAACTAGAGCCCAACCTGTATCACAAACCAGAGGACAAGAAAAAATGGTAATAATTCTATAGTCTGTTTAATTCTCATGAGAGCCTATGGCATGCAGACTAACAGACAAGAACTGGTAATAGCCTACAGCCTTCTGTTTGATTATCATAAAAGCCTTTGACATGCAGGCTGGAAATATCCCATCAGACTACAACAAAGTAAGTTTCCTTGCTCTAAGTTGGTCTGAAAACAATGATATGAAGCAATTACTGGACAGGTGACTCAGAACTAAGGACCATATCAGCATTTTAACAATGCACATCTCAACCTCATGGACTAGGTGTCCTCTACGGTCATGCAAATATATACAAGTTCTTACATTCCTAGGTGAGTATGACACAAGGAGAGTGAGCAATGGGAAAAACTCTCCTAAAAACTAAAGGATCACTAATGCTTCATCTCCAAAGGGTTAGCTGTGCTGCTTATCACTGATACAAAAGAGAATGTACCAAAATAACAGAATCTTTGGCTGAAGAAAGACTCATAGGTTGTATCTTCCTTCCCTTGGCCTCCAGAAAGAACAACAACCTCTGTCCTGTTATCTCATATATAGCAACTAGAATCATTCTGGACCCAAGAGTGAGGTTCTTTAGAACTGTGCTTCAACATGATGAAAAACACACATATAGAAGCACTGCGGTTGAGGAGAAGGTTAAGGAGAGGCTAAAGACACTACACCAAAAAGGGCCTGAGGTATACAGAGGTCTGAACAACCAAAAGTCTTCTCGGCTAGAGCATCTCATTTAAAATTCAAGCAGCCCACAAATACATATAATTAAAACCTAAGATGATGACTGGATCTTACTGCAAGGAAAAAGAAATCCAATTTCTAAGACGAAACAAAAGACATACTTTAAAGAAAACAGGCTCCACAACCATGTTTATGATACACCTTTAAGGGTAATATTAAGGGTTATCCCTCTAAGGGTAATATGATGAGCACTGAAGCTACAGCTTTTATAAGTCCAGAACTGTGTAGGCACCATGGCACTACACAGGTATTTTCAAGATGCCAAAAACATTACTTAAGAGTCTCAGAATCATTGAACATTAGAATTTGAAGAGACAGTAGAGATATTGCAAAGTTCAACTGCCTCATTTTATAGACAAACAAACTAAGTTTATTAAGTGTCTTGTTCAAGGACATAAGGTAAGTCCGATTCTCTTCAAATAAATTAATATAGATATTTTGTTTTAAAATTGACAGAGTTTTAAAAATAGCAAAGCTGGGGAAGAGGAGTATGGGGATGGGGAGGAGGGCTGTAATGAGATACATTCATATTTTCAGCCTTAATTTATATGTATCTATAAAACCGAATGATATGTAAACAATACTGATTTCAAATTAAAAATTCACTGGAATATAAAAACACTTTATAAATCAGGATTTTTAAATCAGTTTACAAACACATCATGCATAATATTAAAGTAAATGTCCACAGTAAAATTACTTTGGGGAATAAGACAGACAATCAAACACCCCTAGTCATGCAGGGAAAAGTACAAAACATTACAAATAAGCAAAAGAATGAAATTTTAAAACAAGAGGAATGAAAAAGAGGGAAAAATATTTCCATGCACAGAAAGACAGATATCTTGGAATATGACTTCTAAAAACATCAAATTCTAACTTAGATAAAACTTAAACTAAATTTGCATAAGGCCCAAGAGGACTCTGCATAAATATACTCAATGAATATGCTAACTTACATGGACATGAGGACAACTTATGAAGTCATATTTCAAAACAATGTTACTCTGTCTGGTCTGTACCTTTTTTATTGCCATATATGAGCCGTTCTTCAGATGGAGAGTCCAGAAAAAAGGAAGTGAATGATGGAGAAAAGGTGGTTGAGACAAATAAAAAGATAGAGATTTAACTTGGCAGTGGTACTGAAGAATGAATGTAGAAAGAAAGGGAGAAAAATGAAGGCCCTCATATTTGAAATTTGAAAAATGTAGTACTGTAGGATCTGGGAAATAAAAGAGGGATGCCACTGGGTAGAGCTCTAAAGGAAAGATTTCTTAAAAGATATGTGTTCAGAAGAAATTATGGATAGAATGACTATAATATTTGATGAAAGTAGACAAATTAGGGACAGAAAAAAACACGTGAAAACACATAAGACTGATAAAAGACTGTGCTAACAACAATCGCACATTTATATTAATACCCCTAAGGAAATGTGTCACTCATGGAAGTATGTTAAGTGAAAGGTAATGACACAAATGAGATACAAACTCATGTGGTTCTTCAAGGACACCAACATCTGCAAAATCTGTAGTATACACAGAGAAATGTAGGTAACTTTATAAACTACCTCAGTGGAAAACCTTACCCACTCCCAATTAAGGAAAGGCTAAGTCTCCCACACTCCATAATAATAACACACAATTTCTTGAATCTGAATTGCAGAACTTTTGCACATACTCAGGATCATCAGTATGTGCTGTCTGTTCCCAATCCAATCTGGGAATTTGAGGAACATCTTTTTGCAGAAATAGCAACAGATTGTTTTAAAGCAAGTAATAGTTCTAAGAGTAGGCAGCAGAGATGTTTCATTTGAGCTTTCCATTCTAATGCTGAGATACATGATTCCACTATAGGAAACGGCAAAGTTTTAGTTTAGTAAAACTATAACAATATGGATTATGTATTTCCTTTACCCAACTCAACACAAAAGATAAATAACTGAAAGAAATAGTATGCATTCTAAATATCACAGAAATTAGTGTTCAAAAACTTTCTTTAATGATTACATAATACCTCTAAAAGGAAGGCTATGTGCATTTATACATGCAATATGTTTATGTAAATTTTTGCCTTTAAAAATAAACCCACATGTACATTACACAATACAGAATACCAAACTCCATCACTTAAAAAAAAAGTTATTTCTTTAACCAATTTCTGCCTTGAATACGCAAAAACTACTCTTTCCTTCCCGCCACTGGGAAATCTCCAATCCTACTCTCTCCCTTCCCCATTGAAAAGCTAAACCCTTATTCTTCCTCCACAGCAATGCCCACCCCAACAAGTTTTCCATCTAAGCCAGATTTCTCCCCAGGCCCAGTCCATAGGATGGTTCTACTGCTGAGCAGGAAAAGGGGAAGGAGAAGACAGAAGGCATGTTATTGTGGTGAAAGGAAAAGGAGAAAAGACAGAGTTAAGGGGAAGAAATAAGGGAATATGAGTAAGAAAGGGAAACAAACCTAGTTCCAGTAGCTCTTTTCTCTATCTCATCCTAGTATCTCTCCTAAACTCCTCCCCTTTCCACCATTCCTCAATTTTCTTTCTCCCCAAAACCACTCTCATTCCTCGATGCAAACTCCCAGACCCATATTCTTAAAATTTTCTTGGAGTACCTACTGTTAATACTTGATAGTGGAAGGGTGAAGAAATAAGGAGTAACTGCACCTGCCATGTTGGCAGTGAAGGGAGATCTATTTCTAGTATTCAAAGCTGGAACTCAGTGTATTTTCCCAAAGAAACGCTGTCATAATGATACTTACCAATTTTTTTAATTACTTAAGAGTGGGGAAGAATTTTCATTCTCTCTATTCCCTCAATCTATAGATGAGAAGATTCTGAGAAGTTAGGTGACTTCCTCAAGATTACACAGCTAGATATAATGGTAGCACCAAGACACCTGAACCATTGATCTTTTTCACTAAACTACACTTCCTCTTTAATGATCAAATTTGACTCATCCCTGGAGTGTAAAAATGATAAAACAAGTGGATAAACAGCATTATCTATCATTGATAGGGAAAATGTTGATAAAATACATGAAAGCTAATTAGAATGAATATAATAAAACTTTATATTTATTCCTGGTTGAGTCCCCAGAAATATTTAGTGTCTATCTTCAAATAAATCATCAGTATCTAAACCAAGTACTGTATTAGACTTAAAAAGGAAACTTTTTTCCTTTTCACTATAGAGAAAGGACTAAAGCATCACCTACCACTACTCCTATTTAACACACTATTAGCAATATTGACACAAATTTTTAAAGAAAAAGAAATAAAAATGTAGAAGTAACTAACAATATCAGCCTCATGCAAATGGAATATTTTTTAAAGTTAAGGAAAACAAAATAAAATTACCATTGGAAATAATTCTGCTGACCCAAGTTGCTGAATAAGATAAATACACAAATATATAATTCCTTTATACAGTTAGAAAATACGTTTAGAGAGCTACCAGTTGCAATACCAATAAGAATTTGAAACACTGAAGTACTAATTAAACTTGGTAATAATTTTTTTCAAAAAAAACTATGTAATTTTAAATGGAATAATTTTATATTAAATATACTAAAGGGAATATTTACAGTAAATGAATGAATTATATAGAGCAAGAGATTTTGACTTTAGAAACTTAAATTTTTTTTTACACTTCCTAGATTCAGATATAGATTTAATATCATATCAATTAAAACTCCAACTAGATAAATTAATAGAAAACTCAAAAAAATTGGTGGGATATGTACAAAAATTATTTCAATCATTATATCAATATCTGTAACATTATGATGTAGGTACTGTTACCTTTATTTTGAAGATAAGAAAACTGAGGCTCAGAAAGGTTAAGTAACTTGCCTGAGATCACATAGCCACTATGAGGAACTAGAATCTGAACCTAGACCTAGTCTTACAACAGTAGTAGCAGAATAGGTAAAAGAAATATTTAATTATAATACTTAAAAGTTTTTATGGAAAAGACAGATATGATAAAATATGTTACAACTAAAAACTTCTACACAAACATCAAAAGGAGAATTAAAATAAGGAAAAATAAATATTACTCATTAAAGCTTATTATCCAAATCAAAAAAGAACTGATATATATAATTTATTTCAGTTAACAAAACTATAAGCCAGAATAAAAGCACATCTCTGCCTGCCACCAACAGATGGCAATAGCAGACACTAATATACAGTCACTTTGTACTTTCAACAAATGGACTTACAAATGATTAAGAATCAAATCTATTTGTAAGTAGAGAAATTTCTAAATAGTTTTTACTCAGATTTTACTTGGTAAATGGTCACTTGAGAGGGGCAGTTTACAAAGTTGCGAAAGCAGTTATTTTCTTCCTTAACATCATTAAAATTCAAAGAAATGTAAATTAAACCAACTGTAATTTACTACTATATAGCCATCAAGCAAAGTAAGTCAAAATGACCAAAATCCAATTAGGTGGGCCTGTGGAGAAATAGGTCTATGGAATCACTACTGGAAACACTTCATATTGGTCCAGTTCTTCTCAAAGTTGTCTGGCAGTTCTGAGCTAAAATAATGAAACTAAAACTCTTCATATTCTTTAACTCTGTAACTCTCTTCAAGAAATTTATTCCAGGAAGGAAAAAAAAAAAAAACTGTTGTACAAATATATTTATTGTATACTATTCATAATAAGAATAATTTAAAGCAACCCAAATGCTACACAATATAAGATTAACTACAAAGATTTTGGTGTATTAATATACTTAGAAATATGTAGCTATCAAATTTCAGCACTATTAGACCATGTTTAATACATGGAAACATTTATATACTGGTTACAACTATGAAAAGTATGCTGCAACAAAGATGTGACGGGAATATGGAAGGAAACAGTTTTTAGCTTACAAATTGTCTACGTTTTTATTTATTCAATTAATTAAATATAAATAAATATTTAAATTTAAAAGTTTTAAATAAAAACTTCAAAACATAAAAATAAAAGGAATTTTGTTCCTATGGTATTAATTTATACTATAAATGCACATTAGGTACATAGGCTGGTTGGCTTACATTAGAACTAACAACCATGTATAACTCTTTCTGTGAAAAAAATGCTTTCTGAATCTCAAACTAAACTAACAAGTGGTCTCTTAGTACACAACCACTCATAAGTTGGGAACAGCCTACTTTAGTTTTTGGAAGGAAGAAGTGACCACAATACTGGATGCAGGTATGTTTCTAATGCACTAATACTGTACCTATGAAATAAAAAGCATTTTTATCCTCTCTTCTCTAAATAGTGTCCATACTCATGAAGAACCACATTCTTTTAGTACTTCAATTTCCTTTCCTTCTGTTCTTTCTTCCAAATTTCCCCTTTCCCAAAATTTATTTTCTTCCCCATACCAACAGAAAAAAAAAATCACTAAAATTATTTTAAAATCTTAAAATAAAACCTGAAAAAGTGACTTGTCACTTATCAAATAGCATAGCCATTTGAGAGGAATGACTGTATTTTACAAGAGTATATTGAAGCTGGACAGTTAAAAGATATCATTTCACAACAAAAAAACAGTAAAATGAATAATCATACCATCAAACTGGTCTTCACCTTCAGTCATCAGTTCATCATCAGAGCAAATACTCAGAACATTTACCAACATCTCTGTCACTATTAAAAAAGAAACACAGTTACACATTAGCTGACCATAGTCAACTGTCTATATGTATACAGGGCAACTATTCGTATAATGGCCAAATGATTTTCACCCAAGAACACTAACATATTCTGATAGCAAAAATGATGAAATTAAAACTTATAAAGGTTTTCAAAATGAAAGAAATTCAATGGCTAAGAAGTCTGCGACAGATTCTTTATGGAGTAAGTTTCCAGGCCTCTCAGAAAAAAAATGCTCCATAGGGATAAGAACAGAGATAGATCACACCTAGATAAACACATTTAAATTCTTCACTTATGGATATAGGAAAAGGAGTAAGGAAAAACCATGGCACAGTTCTACTGTTTCAAGAAGTCCTAGGATTCAGTCTTTTAAAAACTAGCTCCAGTAACTCCCCTGGCACTTAATTCTTAAGATTACTAATGACTATCTAACAATTGGAGCCCATGGTTCTTTCTTAGGCTTAATCCTCCTTCACCATTCTACATATTTTTGTCTTCTCTTTTCCCCTGGATTCTGGGATTCTACCCGTCTGGGTTTTCTACCTTGTAGACTATTTCACCTCAAAATCTGGATATTCTCTAGGTTCTATCTGCAGTCTTGTTCTTTTCATATGTTCAACCTCTTGGTAATTCCATCCATTACTGCCAGTCTTGACCTCTCCTTCAAACTCTGGACTTCCTGGTTGGTTTTATTGTCAACTGTCTTAGACTGGCTTTGTTGTTGTTGTTGCTTTACTTTTTTGGAGGTGAGGGGGTAATCAGGTTTGTTTGTTTGTTCATTTTAGAGAAAGTCCTGGGGATTGAACCTTGGACCTCATGTGTGCTGAGTGCTCACTCTACCACTTGAGCTATACCCTCCCCTAGACTATCTGTATACTGTCTGTTTCCTCTACTCGAATGAAAGCTTCATAAGGACAGAGTGTTGTTGTGTTTACCATTGTATCACCAGAGCCTACAGTACGATGTCAAGCACAGGACAGGTATTCAATAAGCATCAGACAAATGAGTAAATAACAAAAGGAAGATATAAACAAACTTCAATTAATAAAAATGCCTGTTGAATATTAGCCCCCAGATGCCTGATGGCATCTAAAAATAAACTCATCCAAAACAAAATTCAATACTTCCCCTATTATTTCTCCTATAAATATATTAATAGCACACCACATCAGGCACTGTGCTAAAGCTCTAGGATTCGGGTATAAAAGGTCCAATTTCTACCCTCCAAAAGCTTACTAACTACTGAAGGAGATATATATATATAGATATATATATATATATCACAAAAAAGTGATGAGCACTATGCTCTAAGTATGCAGAGATATGCAAAAGACCTGCTGAAGAAAGGAAGGCTTTTGGTAGAAGAATCATAAAGTAGAAGTTTGCCAGGTGGAGAGGGCAGATAGAAGTTAGAATAAGTAGTCATACAGATCAGTGGAATAGAATTGAGAGTCCAAAAACAAAACCTCACATTTAATGTCAACTGATTTCGATAAGGGTGTCAAAACAACTCAGTGAGGAAAGAATAGTCTTTTTAACAAATGGTGCTGGGACAACTAGGTAGCCACAAACAAAAGAATGAAGTCGGACCCATCATTTCACACCATGGACTCACCATTTCACACCATACATACACACAAAAATTAAGTCAAAAAGGATCAAAGATCTAAATGTAAGAACTAAAGCTATAAAATTTTTAGGAAAAAAAGGGTAAATCTTCATGAGCTTGGCAATGGTTTCTTAAACATGACACAAAAGCATAAGCAACAAAAGAAAAAATAAATAAGACTTCACCAAAATGAAAAACTCTCATGCTTCAAAGAACACCACCAAGAAAGTGAAAAGAATCCTTAGAACAGGAGAAAATACTTGCAAATCATATATCTGATATGGGTCTTACACCTACACTATATAAAGAGCTAAGAGCTATATAATAGCTAAGAGCTATTACTTACAACTAAGTAATAAAAAGACAACTCATTCAAAAATGAATAAAGGATTTAAATAAACATTTCTTCAAAGAAGATATGCCAATGGCCCACAAGCACATGAAAATATACTCAATAGCATTATTCATTAGGGAAATGATTTACAATATGACAGCTACAATAAAAAATGATATATAATTTAAAAGATACATAATAACAAGTGTTGGCAAGGATATGGAAAAACTGGAAACATTATACACTTCTGGTGGGACTATAAAATGATATAGCTGCTTTGGAAAACAGTTTGGCAGGTCCTCAAAAGGTTAAACATAAAATTATCAGTATGACCCAGCAATTCTACTCCCAGTTATATACCTAAGAAAAATGAAAATATATTGTACAGGAATGTTCATTGCAGCGTTAGTTACAGTAGTCAAAAAGTAGAAAAAACCAAATGTCCATCAGCTGATGAATGAATAAACAAAACATGGTATATCCATACAATAGAATATTATTTAGTCATAAAAAAGAATGAAGTACTGATTCATGTTACAACATGAATAAACCTTGAAAACATGGAAAGAACCCAGTCGCAAAAGACTACATATCGCATGATTCCATTTATATGAAATATCCAGAACAGGTAAATCTGTGGAAACAGTAAGTAGATTGGTGGTTGTGAAAGATTGGAAAGAATATGTGAAGGGATCTAGGGAGTGACTACTAATGAAGACAAGGTTTCTTCGGGAGGATGATAAAAATGTTTCAAAACTGATTGCAGTGACCGATGCACAACCTTGAATATACTAAACACCACTGAATCATACAATCTAATTGTATGGTATTTGAATTGTATCTCAATAAAGCTGTTATGAAAAAATAGAGAAAAAGTATGAAACTTAAAGAGCAGTAGTACATTCAGGAAATTGGCTGTGCTGTTTCATAGCTGAAACATAGAGAATGTGAAACAGAAAGACAAGAAATGAGGCTGAAGAAAGTAGGGAGGCTCCAAAGACCTATGTGGCAGGTTAAGGTTTATCCAAGCCATTTATGGATACTAAACAGTAGCTTTAAAGTATATAGTACTTTTCATCTAGAAGCTTAGCTGTGAAGGAAGTCAAGAGAGTCACGGTATAGAAGTAGCCAGTGAAAAGGTATCAGACAGGGGAAATGTTATTTATTTTTTATTTAAAGATCAGATAGTTTTGAACAATTTATAAAAGAGCTTAGTAGAGACAGTTTGAAGATACCAAGGACTTAACAAATGAAATAAGTTTCCTGAAAAAGCAGAAGAATGTAATCTAAGGACAAGTTAGAAAGGCTAGCCTGGATGGAAGGGTCACTTCTTCAATAGGATAAAAATTCAAGATGAGTGCAGTTTATAAAGCAGGGAGGGGAATAGTAAGTAGAGAAAGCTCCCATTGGTGGAATGCGCTTTCTCTGAGAGTAAGGGAAGTGGCTGAAAAAAGAAAATGTTTAAGAAAAAAAGATGAAATTTCAGAACGTATCTTAAGGGAAATAGTGAAGAAGCAGACTAATGACATAAAGGATGTTTGGGTACTATTGAGAGCCAATGCTAGAAGTCAAAGGTGGTACCAAATCATAAGGCTGTATAAATATCTATAGCAGTGATCTACATCTTGACAGTAAAAATGGAGAAAATGAATGGTTAGACTTTACTGGGGCTAAGATTTATAGGACAAAGAAAAACAGAGTTTGGGGTGTGTTAAGAAGAGATGCAAGGAGAAATCTAACTAATAAGAAAATGACATGGTCAAAGGCCTACCAATCCCAATGAAGATAAAGAGCAGCTATAACTGGAGTGAGGGGCTGCTAGAACAACAGGGGTTTTCATCAGAGTGTTAATGACAATCATTACCAGACTCAAAATCTCCACATTATATTTAACCATTCCCTCCTCTTAAGCAATGCAATCTTGTTAAGTCTCATCGATTCTACTTTTACAGTTCTTGTGGTTCTCTCCTGCTCTCCATTTCTAATGCTACTAGGACTTCATTACCTTTCCACTAGATTTGTTTTTTAAAATTATTTATTTATTCATTTATTCATTTATTTATGGGAGGAGAGATCATTGGGTCTACTTATTAATTTATTATTAGTTTGTTTTTTTTAATTGAGGTACTGGGGATTGAACCCAGGATCTCATGCATGCTAAACACGTGCTCTACCACTTGAGCTGTATCTTCCCCTCCTCCACTAGATTCTTGATATAGCTTTATAACAGGTCTCCTAACCTCTAGTCTTCCTTTTAGTTCATTTCACCAGAGTAATTTTTCTAAATGACTATTGTGGTCATATTCTGTTGCAGTTGTTTCCCACTATTTATCATAGTTCCAGATTATCTCTGTATGTCATCAAGAACCTCGTGATCTAACCCTGACTTAACTTTTCATTCTTTTTTTACTACTGTCCTTCAAACTGAACCCCTCAACATTTGTCAGTTTCTTGCTTTCCGACTCTGGCTTGGGAAGCTTTATCATCTAGAATTCTCTTGCCCGTAACAACTCTACCATTACTTATATCCCTCTGACAGATAAATTCCCTCTCTTCTATTAATTTCTATAAAACTATGCTTGTCTTGGCATACTTACCACATAACATTTTATCATTATTTATGTATGTTAAGTCCCCACTAATCTGCAGAGACCCATATCTTACTTATATTTTTCTATCCTTAACCTTGAATAAAACAGACTTTCAAAACAATCTGTATGACTTTCTATGGAAGGTCACACCATTTTGGACTGCCTGGAACAGAGGTTCTTAAATTGGGGCCAATAAACCTGACGTGGGTTACCAATCCACTTCAGATCTCTGAGCATCCTCAAAATGTTATGTGTATGTACAGACTTTACATATATCTCACACATGAAATTTTCTGGGGCAAAAGTCCATAACTTTTATCTAATTCTCAAAAGGGTTTTGTTTAAGAAATTAATAAATGTTTTTGTGTACTTTAGTTTTTTTTTTAAAAAGAGTCAATCTTTGAGATTGATCCTAAAATATTTATAGATACAAAAAAAAAAAAAAAGCTGAGATTTGATTCAAAATAATTTAGATGTAGGGCAGGGAACAGTGTCTAGGGATATAAATGACACAGTATTGGCCATGATTTGATAACTATCAAAGCTGAGTAACTGATACATAAGAATTCATTGTATTATTCATTCTACTTTTGTATATGCTGCAAATTCTACGAGTTTTTTTTTATGAAATAAAAAGCCCCCAAAAGGCTAAAAAACACTACTTTCATCTAACTTTAGGGTTAAACCAACCTGTAAGGAAGCTTTTGGCTTAGGTTAGTTTCTTCCCAGGGACTAAATCAGAGTCAAACTAACTTTTTTGATATGGAATCAAATGAAGTATCATTTGCTGCTTTTCACACCAAAAGAAAATTTTCATTAACATGAAGAAGTAATTAGGCTATCTAAAAAGCTAGCCTGTATTAAAATGGAAAAATATGCAAAGAGTTTGAGAAAATTTTCTTACTGTGCTCAACATTGGTTAGGATTCTACTTGTGTATACTGTAGATTGTGTATACTGTATACTGTTAGGATTCTACTTATGTCTAGTTGTGTATACTGTTAAATCTGAGCTTATTTTTAGAAAGATGTGAATAATTTACAGAAGATCCACAGAAAAACAACAAAAATGGTCAAAAGGTTTAAATACTTCCTCACAATAGCTAAGATGACTTACAGTGGCAAAAAAGAACAAAAGCTTAACTTAGTAGCAGACTTCAAATGTAAGATCCGTGATAGAAACCCACAGTTCTTCACTTATGAGAGATCCACAGAAACTAGATTACATTTTCTCATCTCTCAAAAGGAATTAGACTACACAATTTTAAGTTCACTATGAGATCTAAAATTCTATGATGTGCTGGTTTCTGACAGGTGCATTAGTTGCATTAGTTGAGAAAACTTATTATCTTGTACGTATTTCCTTGTTTAAATACTCATAGCATAAACAATTACATTAGATATAATGAAATACTTCCTTTTGGTTGAGGCATCAGAAAATCAAATTAGAAATGTCCATTTTCCTCCTATTTTATTTTCCTTCCTCTGCCCTCCCCCTGCCCCGCCCCTCATATTATATTAAAATAGTGAGTTGTAGTTCAGCCTGGAGGCAGGAGAATGAGCAAGACGAATTCTTAAATTCCCTTTAGCCTGATGATGCTATGATTGAACTATTTCTCATATACCAAAGATAGAAGGTTATAAGCGTAATATATCCCTTGCACCTAAGCCCTTTACTGGCCCCCTTCTCAAATGCTAAAGTGGGTAATTCTATCTCCATACTAACTTAATGCTGACCTAATGAAGACCAAAGGCAATACACAGTTTTAGTATTAACTCTGAATTTTAGGAACAAAAATTGCCTTGGCAGAAGTAACATATCTCAAACAGAAAGGAACATTTTGTAACATATAAGGGGTGAAAAAAAATAGAGAGGGATACAGAACAAAATGTTTTACAATCATGTCTGTACTTTCATACTCTTGTATTCCACATATGGAAACTGAGGCATTGCCTCGTGGGAAAATTAACACTAAAATGGAAAACGAAGAATGTGATAAAGTAAGGAAATCTTAAGTGCTCTATAAAACTAGAATAAAATACAGAAACAAAATTTCTTAAATGGCATTTATGTTTTCTTAAAAAGCCTATTAAGTATATACTAATAGAAATCTCTCTAAATTATCAGAAAAGCATTACCACTAAAGTTGTATACATATTTTTCATGTAGGAGAAGTATTAGGCCAGAACCTGAATTTCTCTTTATCATTTTTCAGAGAGTACAGAACTGTTACAAAATGACTAACAATGCCCAAAATGAGGATTATTAAATTCTCCTATGAATTGCCATGACATCCCCAAAACTGATGTTAGAATATGGAAAAGTGTCCATTCCAAAGCAAAGCTATCCATCCACTCCTTCATAAATGATTTAAGCTAAAGAAAAAAAGAAAGAAAACCCAACAGCTGAAGACAACATTAGGCTATTTATAGGTCTTCTCCCAGTACCCCAGACACCCTCACATGGGGGCTGTAAACAGCTAACTAAAATATCTTTGAGGCTCCCATACACACACCCACTGACACAAGTAAAGCTGTACCCATGGTGAAAGTAGACTTCAGCTTCCTTTAGCAAGTTGTACGTGCCTGAAGTAGTAAACTGGAGTAAATGTAACAGCAATAAAACAATTATTTATTTTTCTTAATAAAAATTATACCTTTTTCTCCAACAAATGGTAAAGACCATGTGAAGACATCCATAAAATTGGGCAACCAGTAAGGATGTGGAGAACAGTTAAACTGTCGAATATTCATCACATTATTTTCATACTTTAATACAGCAGCTGCAAGATAAGTTTGAATGTCAGTGTAACAATTTGTCTTTAGCTCCAAAAGTCTATAAAACACATAAAAGCAGAGAAATATCTTTTTAAAGGGGTGGGGAATCAAGGAGTGACTGGAATAAGGGCTAGTAAAGGGAAGTAGGAACTAATTTTTAGCAGTAATTCTTTTTAAAACATACTTCTATATAGAGCATTGTCAGATCTTCACTTGTTATTACTAATGAAACTTCCAGATTCTTTCCAGAATACTTGTTTTACTTTATAATCCAATGACAAACGTGCAATTTTACTAAATCCAAAATTGTGAAAACTCAATTTTTAGAGGAAACACAGAATGGTAATGAGCAATTTTCTAGGTTTAAAAGTTCATACAAGTTGGAGGAATTTAAGAGGGTCTTTTTAGTTGCAGGCAACCTAAAAAGGACAGCTAAATGGAAATAAAGAGAAAAAAAGGCAAGAAAAAAATCAATTTGGAATATTTTACTTATGAATGTATGAATGTATGAATGTATTTATTTCAGGTATTATGAGAAATCAAGTGAAACTACTAAAAAGAAACATTTTACTTCATTTAGAGAAAAATTCCATTAAAATACCAAAAGAGAAAATATTATAACCAAATGACCCAAAGGTAACGTACTCATCTCAATTTCAGGTATCTTTCCACTGTTTCGTAAGTTGATATAAATAACATCGTAAATAAACCTGACACAGATTTCAGTAACTGGTTATATTATTTTATAGAACACTGGGTTAGATGGACTAGATTCTAATCTAAGCTACAGCATATGCTAGCTGTGTAACAGTAAATTATTTAATTAATTTGTTTCTCATTTATAAAATAGAACTTCTATGTCCACCTTGCCTACCTCAGAAGTTTAAGGTCAGAGAATGTATTTCACATGAAAGTACATAAAAGTATAAAATGCTTTGTAAATATTATAATAATTATGTGGTTACTTTTTTTTTCCATTTTAATGAAAAGCACTGAAATGCAGATGTTACATTCCAAGATTTGGGATTCACCAGTAATGTTTGCTTCCCTTATAAAATTCCCATGAAATAGAAGTATTAGCCTCAGAAATTAAGGACTGATATTAAGCTTTCAGCTTTAAAAAAAAGAGACAGAAAGAGAATCTAGAAAATTGCCTTCTGGATGGAATGAAACATTACAAATATACCCCATATCACGTAAGCACTCAAATCACTAACACTATGTACAAACTCAGAACTACCAAGAGACATTTGATTCTGACAAAACAGATTCAACGGTTTGAGTTTCTTTTCTGAGTACTAAGAAAAGTGATCCCTTAACCTACTGAGTCAAACTGACAAAGGACAACCAGTAAGGCAGTAATAAACTGAGCAAGGAACACCAGCTCCTTTAACACTGACAAGGAGAGGTTACAGTAAGAAAGTTAAATGAAGCAAGTCAATTCTGAGAATGGAGTCCAAACTTGGATATGTTTCTCTTCAAAAATGAAGCACACTTCATTAGGTATCTTTACAGAAGTTTCAAAATTTATAAATCAAAATATAATTTAAAGGAATATTTCAGCACTGGCATAATCCTTGGAGGCTGCACTGATACTAGCTTCTAAAGATTAGCAAGTTGGTTAATGTCAATGGTATGGTTGTTTTGGTAATTTACATAGTATTGAGTTCTTAGTACATTCTGTATCAAAGTTATTATACAGCTTGCTCCTGTTTGATCTCAGACAAATGCTTTAATCTTCTATCACCTCCAATCTTCCAAAAACTCATATTCTGCTCCTCTTTTGAACTCACACTATGACCCATATTTAGCAATGACCTCATTATCTCCCTAAATGTTCTTAGAAAAATCTTTAACTTTCTGTTCTTCCCTCCTGGCACAACCACTCTAGTCTGACCCTGGAAACTATGGCATAGTCAACTGAATTCCAGACATGTCAAGATAGAATAGGAGCTGGCTTCTTAATTTCCTCCTGTGAACATGTGAACTGCATAAACATACCCAAGCTCATCTTCAATGTCCTTGGCAAGATCCTTTGGTATTACCTCTAAATAAACTATGTTCAAAGTTAAAGGAAACCCAGTTACTACAGACCAAATATGGACAGAAGGAGGGAGAATGGAAACCACCAGAACAGAAAGTAAATTAAAAAGACATACGAGAAAAACAGTAAAAAGAAAGGAAAGGGAAAAATGAATTCCTGAATGGAGGTCAGATTGATTAATCAAAGGCTCAACTACACATCTTCATGGGGCAATGATAAGACTTTGGAGATAAAAGTAGGGAATAAGAAAAGGAAAGAACCTAGATCAGTGAACTTAAAACAAAAAACATAATAAACTAAACAGCTAGACAGTGCAAATACACAAAATGGTCAAAGCAGTAGCAGTAGCCTTATGCAAACAAGAAAACATTCCTTTGATTATAAGGGGAAAGATTTAAGAAAGGGGAGTTTGAGAAAATCATGTTTATTTTTTGACATACTTAACTCAGAGCATTCTTTTACAAGGCAGTTTTTGTGAATGACAAGTTGTGGAATGGTTACATATGACTTAAGTTTCACATTTTGGATTTTTATTTCTTTTTCTCTCCCCTCCCTTATATCTTATATTTTTTTATAATGAGATTTGGATAGTTACAGTTTTAAACAATACCCCTTTTCTATTATATTTTTTTAAAAATGAGTCATTTAAGATACTAAGTTGCTTAACAATTTTTTATCAACAACATCTTACCTTTATTATTGTAGACATCTAAGTAATTAGGTGCCGAAAAAATTGTTATTAATGAAGGGAACCCTGTAGTTTGACTTTTTCTGTACATTCTATAGCTGCAAAACAAATAGCTTAATATGCATCGTAAAGCATCAATCATGGTTACTAAGTTTGATTTGTACATAGGTGTTAATTTGGGTCAGGGAAACAGAATTCTTACCCTGCATCTTGAGCTTCATGAGCTCTAATAATCGATAACAAATTATTGTTTTGCAAAAATTCACACACTGCTGGATAGCTGTGGGGGGAAAAGAGTAAATTAAATAAAATAATGGTTTTCTATATGAAGCATATGCTATTTTAACAACTAAAATGTTATTAAACTGTGATATTTTTCCTTACTTATAAAAATAAGAACATCCTCGAACTGTATTATGACTAAAATGTTCCTGTGATTTTTCATTTCCAAAATCTTCAGAAGGATCGGACCATAACAAGTCACACATTGGTCCAAATGCAGGTGGCTCTTTGAATCTATCTAACTGTGAAAGAAAGAAAAGAAACAAAAAACAGAAATAACTTGTCAAAAAGTGAGAATAGAATGGACATAGGAAAGTGGTACCAACTTTGAATACTGTCCACACTACATTATTATGAATGGTTAGAAGATATTTCCTTAAAATATCAGCATATTAATTTTTACCATTACCTAATCTTGGCAGTGAAGAGAAGTTTGAAGCTTCTACTCTCTATCCAACAAAGTACTATAAATAGGAATCACCCTTGGAACTAAAATACACACTTACTCTCCTAATATCATCCAGTGTGTGTATTTCTGGCGAAAGTCCACCATGAACACAAAGAAATTGTTGATTTAAAAGTGCAGCAAGAGGCAGGCTATCAAAAGCTTCCATACAAGCTTCATAGACTCTTTCTGAATATTTAATTTTACCTAGAAAAATAAAAAAATTAAATAAGTAAAAATTATATAACTTGTTGATTATTTTAAAAATATAAATATATAATTGACTAATAAAAACCAAGGTAAGAAAACTATAGGCATGGGAAACAGTCAAGTGGTGGCCAGGGCTTGAGAGTGGGTAAATGGCTGAGTATAAAAAGCAGCACAAAAGAATTTATGGAATGATAAAAGTTTTCTGTATCATGACTGTGGTGCATTTGTCAAAACTCAGAACTAAACACCACAAAGAGTAAATTTTAGTGCATATAAATTTTTTTTTAAAGGCAAGCATCTTGCCCCATAAGAATCAATAAAGATAACCAATTATTATTGGTCTCATGAAGACAAAATATTTGCTCTAAATTTGTTTTGGGTATGCAGCAGATAGTCATAAAATATTACTAAAAATAAATAAGTCAAATCTCTAAAATTAGCTCTTATAGGCCAAGTAAGGCAAAATTAGACCCATACTTAAAGGTATAATGGTGTTAATACTTTATTCTAAGAGTCAGTGACTACTTTGTTGTTACACGCAAGATCACTACATCATCACAACAAAACTCAAGGTCCATCCAATTGAAAAAAAGAAAAGAAAATATTTTATTCATATGTTGGAGGAACAGAGTGTTTCCTCTAGTCTACAATGAATGTCTAATAAGGGCAGTGAAGCAAGAAGCCAATATGACACAAGACAGACTCTACCAAACCAAACTGTCATCTATTTTTAAGTAGATATCATATACATTCTTTTGCTCCTTTATACCTTTAAATTCCTGTATATTTTGATTTTGGTGGGATTTTGGTGGATGGTTTGTTACTTACCTAAGGGGAAAAAAGAATTTAGTTCTTATTTCCCTTTTTAATATTGTAACATTCAAATATGATGAAGTCTATATCCAGCAACTAAAGGTTATAAACTGGTAGTCTGCTGACAGACCTGTTTTCCAACACTGTGGTTTAATAAAAATTTTAATATGACTGCTTTTAGGTCAAGTATGCACTTTCCAGGTTTCATCTTCTATTCATTTAGGATACCTACCTGATCCTTGAAGTTATATGAGTTTGCCACCTCTGCCAGTACCCATCACTAAACTTTCCTTCTGTTTTTGGAAGTCTCTGATCTTTACTGGATCATATTTTGAGTCTCGATAATTCTGAAATTATTTCTAATTTTAAATCTTAATTCGAAGACATGAATATTAACAAGTACACAGCTATGAGGTGTGAAAAAAGGCCAAACACTGCTCTATACCATATGGTTGCTTATAGGTTATCACTGCTGTAATAACTTAAGAGAGAAATGAGGTAAACATTGTTGGTTAAGACCTTCAATTCATTAATAGTGTGTTTATAACAACCTATAACAATGACAGGGTAAATAATTCATTAAGAATTTTCATGGGAATGTCTCAATATTGGGGGACAGAAATCTCCAGTGCAACATTTTTTCTTTTGGTTTTTATTTTACCTATTAAAAAAATAATTCTAACACAAAAACTATATTCAAAACTGTTCCTAAGTACATCTGTGAAAATCAAACCTAGCAGGAAATTATTTAAATAAAAACATCTGAATAAAATTAAACACTAGAAAACTCTAGACAATCTTCCTCAAAGCTTTACATGTTTGGACACAAAATCTGTTCCGAAATGTTGCACTGTAAAGTCTTCAAACTCCTACTACTCACATCACTCCAAAAGAATACAGAGGAAGTGAAAATATTTCTCATGGTAGTACTCACATTCCTGCTTAAAGGTAAAATATTCAGTAAGGTGTCTGCATTCATGGTTGCCTCTCAGAAGAAATAATGTGCTTGGGTATAGAATCTTCAGGACCCATAAATATAAGACACACTACAAAAGAAAATGTCACCAGTGAATTAATCTTATATTTTTGTTTACCTAAGTTGTTTGATCCTTGCTTCTTTTTCTCTAACCCTATTACTCTTACAATCTCTATTACTCTTTATCTTTTTCTCTTTGTCCCTTAC
The DNA here is from genome assembly GCF_048773025.1 of Camelus bactrianus. NCBI lineage: Eukaryota > Metazoa > Chordata > Mammalia > Artiodactyla > Camelidae > Camelus > Camelus bactrianus. Next base: position 68,814,138 of record NC_133549.1, read on the forward strand.
TAAAATATAAGCTCCATGAAATTAGGAACTTTGTCATCTTATTCAACTTTTGATTCTCCACTCCTAGAAATTACCTAGTAAATAGTAGAAGAGCAATAAATATTTGTTGAATAAATAATCTATTTAATTACTTTAGATTTACAGACTTTTTGCTGTAAAAAACACTAGCAGATTTGTCTCCTCCTGAGGTATACCAATAAATAAAACAACAATGTCAAAAATAATAGCAGCTAACATTTATTGAGTGCTTACAATGTGCCAAGCACTATATACTTAATGCCCCTCATTTATTCCTCAAACAACCCTAAGAAGTACGTAATATTATCTCTATTTTACAAATGAGGAAACTGAAGCAAAGAGCTTAAGTAACTTGTCTGAAATCACAAAACCTATGAGTAATGGAGATAGGATTCTGATCCTCTCATCTTAAGCATTATGACATGCTGTCTAATGAAGGGAATAGCCATGTTTTATGTTTATTTGGTTGATTATGAATGTTGACTTACATAATGTAGGTGCTTATTATCTAAACTGATTCAAAAAAAGTATAATTTTTTAAATAAAAAAGAATATTAAAACAGTACAGCAGCTATTTTTCTCTAAATAGACAACATAAGACAGATGCACATTTTACTTATTTGGTTAAAAGCTTATTTCACATAGAAATAAGCTTGGTTTACATAATTATATACAAAAAGAAAAAACAAACTTTATTTTTAACAAGTTAAGGTATATTGAAATGTGTAACAATTCACATTTTCATTTTATTCACAAGAAAAAAAATTAAAGGGAAATACTTATTAAACACTTTGCTTACTTTCTTTGTTATTTTCCTTATATAACAATAAAATATATTTTAAAAATCAGCTACAAAACCTCTAAAACAAAAACATACTCAGTTACCAACTAAGCTTCCTAAAATTGTTTATTTTATTGTTTCTGTCAAGGCCCCTGATCTTTTTGTTTAAGAAGGGCCATTTTCTGGTTTTCTTGAAGCCTGGAGGGAAGATTGAGGGGCTGACGATGAAACTATGAAAGAAAGGAAGAACTGAGATAATAAAATTCCCAAGGGAATTCAGGTGGACAGAGCCCTAGTCTTCCTTCCCCACTAAGGATCCTAGCATACCTCAAAAAGGAGGCTGAAAACACTGGAGAAGGAGATTCACCAGGTAAGGATTCAATATCTAGTGAGGGAGGTGGTTAATAGCCTAGGATTAGAGTCAGACTGCTTAGCTCAACCACTTACTAACAGCGTAACCTTGAGCAAATTAACCTCTCCAAGCTCAGCACCTTCATAAGGCGAATAAAATAACAATACTTACCTCATAATATTGTTGTGAAGATTAACTAGTGTGGGTTAAGTGCTTTAAACATGCTTGAAACAAGTTAAATGCTAACACATATCTGTAAAGCTTTTACCCAGCAATTTTACTTCTAAGAATTTGTCCTACAGAAATAACTGGGCAAGTAGACAAAGCTGTATAAATAACATGGCTCACTAAAAGCATCATTTGTAATGGCAAAAAACTGAGAACACCTTAAATGTCTAACTATAAGGACCTGACTAAATAAATTAACTGATTTGTTTAGCTGATGGCTATAATGCAGCTATTAAAAATGATGCTAGAAATTTATAACTATTGACCTGGAATGACATCACAGCACAGGGATTTATGAAAAAAGTAAGTCACAGAACATTATAGTATGATCCCATTTCCATTTTTAAAAAAGAGAGAAAGATACACATATATTAGAAAATACAAATTGTTCTCTATTTAGCTTATTTTAATTTATATAATGAGAAAAGCAAAAGGAGCAAAAAGAACCATCTACTGTTAAGTGATAATAAACAGGTCATTTTAACGCCTCTTAAGTTTTTATAAAACAAATGAATACTTTCAGAATACATAAAGATTCTATATGATATACTTGGTCTTAATAGTTATAGGAGGGACAGAAGCTCTAGGATTTAAGCAATAAAAGCTTTATAATCTATTTCATTTAATCAGAAAAAATCCAATTAATCTTTTTTTCACATGGGTGAATGCCTTTAGGGGCAAGAGAGATAAACAGCACTAGCTCCTTAGGGCCACTAGATAACAGGGCAGTAAAGACCCCTCAGTTTGCTTATAATTTCCACTGGGAAAAATGGCAATTATAATTACATAAAGAGTAATACAAAGAAAATTAAGATAATAATTTGCAAGAAAGAAGAGGAATAAATAGGAGTTTTACCTAAAAACTTCAGAATACGCAGAGGTATTAAAAAGAACCCAATACAGGTAATTTAAGGAACTTATTTTATTAGAAGTTAATGGAAATCATCTATGATAACACTTAAAAGCAAATCAAATGACAGTGTATGATTATTACCTCTATACTAAAATAACCTCTGTCCACATAATCACCAAGAAAAAGGTATCGTGTATTAGCAGGTGATCCTCCTACTTCAAAAAGTTTCATCAGATCAAAAAACTGGCCATGGATGTCACCACACACTGAAACAAGAAGATTATTAGATATGAAAAAAAAGCTCTGAAATAACAAGTTTTACTTAAATTCTAATTTATTTTACATAAGAGATAGTGTAAAATTCTATCAAGAAATGTCAGAGAAGGAAGTAATTAAAGAAGAGTCATGATAGGTATAATGTGTACTCAAGTGTTCATGTGCTCAAGATCTAGAACAAGATACAACAATAATGAAATCTGTAGCCAGTGACAAAATTTTCACCTAAGTTTATAAAGCTTCTCTTTAGGAAGCCACGCATGTGTACCATAGGATGACAAAATTATAATGGTGGCAGTAAAATCTCTATTCTAACTCAGTACTTTCTGTTGAATTCTAAATGACCATTTTTGATATCTGATATGGCACTGAGGTATTTGCCCCTAATGACTGGGAGCAAAGTAAGTAAGTATTTGTTGAATCAAATTCAATTATGGCCAACACAACTGATGGAACCTTCACAAAAACATATTAGACTAACTTCTACACTCAGGATTATTTAGGATCATGTTTATTCATTGAAAACAGGCAAAAACTTTAAAAGTTACAGAAAATAATCTGGAAATTCAAGATAATGCCCATGTAATCTTAATTTAGTATACAATATGAATGAAGAGGAAACAGCTTTATATTTAGGCAACTAAATAATGGGGTAGTAAAAAAAATAATATCCAAAACATAAATAAGTGTACCTGTAATTGGAGCCTCTACTTCTATCATGGTTTTCTCTCTCCGAAGAATGGCAGCACCCTCATTGATAATTCTAAGTGCAATTTCTTCATCTACCCGACCTTCTTTTACTAAGTGGTTCTTCAGAACATCAACCCTGGGTATCCCATCCATATCAAATACTTCTTCAGATGTCAAGCGATGTGTTGGGGGGAAAGGGACAGCTGCAATTTTTTTTAATTAATAAAAAATAAATCACTATTAATATATTAACATACAAACTAATCAATGGATCTAGGTAAATTAGAGTATAAACTGAAAAGCTGTTTCTTCTTCATTTACTTGATACAGATGTTAATTTTTAAAAAGCTTTTAAAAAGAGTAGTCAAATTATACTTTGTAATAATCTATATATAACATGAGAATTATTAGGAAAATGAATTGTCTCACAAAATTAAAAGTTCTTTCAGGATAACTAAAGCTTTTTTTCTTTATACCAAAACACTTTTTGGCAGAACTCTCAAAGGATATTATACACTTTTCATCTTAAATGAAATACAATAAATATAACTTAATACCACATAAGTTTGAATAGAAAGAAATCCCAAATATAATAATCCACCATGTTCCTAATAAGAATATATAAAACAGTGCCTTTTGGCAAACTTGAATAGAAACTTCTAGGGAGGTAGATAAATAGCCAAATGCTTACTTACAAAATTTAATTTAGATGCACATATAGATTTAAAATAACACTGATATTGACACAACATTGTAAACTGACTATAACTCAATAAAAAATGTTTTAAAAAATACAAAATAAATAACACTGATAAATAATAATTTTGAAATACTGTTTTTTCTCCTACCTTCACGTTTCACTTTCATTCAAAATCTTTACAAACATTTTCGACATCAGTATATTCCTTACCTTTGGATTCACTTTTTGAGTCATCTAACACAATTTTCAAAAGCAAATAATCCTCATCTCCACTTTAGTTGAGATACAGCAATTTTTGAACACATGTACAATGAATGCTATCATGGCAAATTTTTCCTAAACCACAGTTTTCATTTGTCTAACTACTGAAATAGTTGGCCTTTTTACTCCTGTAGTATATATTTACAATTTCCACAAGTAATCACCAACTATACTGTTTTAAACTGTTACTTGTAAAATGGAATGGAAAACATGAAGGTCTATATTCAATGGCATCTACCACAGTTTAGAGGTCATGTATCTAGGAAAAATATATTTCTTAAAACTTTTTATTTCTTTTTTACTGAATCCAACAAACACCCTCTTTATACATTCAAAATCTGCTTAGACTGAAGTAGTTTTAGGCTCTTTACCAAATAGTACTTCATTTTTCAAAATAAAGAAAGCAAGAGAGAAATTTATAATAAGAATCTAGTCTACATACAGACTCAAATGTAAGGCAGCTCCCTCTTTTCTGAAATAAAAACTATTTTTAGAAAAAACTCACTTTATACTCAGGCATATAGTATATAGTATTTTCTTAATGTTTCAGGGTTATCACTGTGATTATCAATTATTATATAGATGACCAGAAAAGCACAGGACGAACTGCTTATTCATAGTTCAATTTAAAGTAACTAAAAACAGGGGGCTGGGTTAGAATTATATCAATTACCTAAGAAATAATAATAAATAACCACATTCTCACAGGAGGAAAAAAAATTTAGGAAGAACTCAATCCTTCAGAAGTGAGACAAGAACTAAGGCAGAGGGATATCAACCATTTCTAAAAGACTTTGAAATCATCAATCCCTCTTGCTTTTTTTTTTTTTTTTTGACACTTAGTACAACGAAACTTGAATATGCTTTTCTCTCCCCTTTGTTAGAACACACTTACTACAATAACTTTTTACTGCACTTAGAACAAGGGATTAAAATACATTTTGTTCCCCCAAATATAGTATGTCTAGATTCTAATAAACTAAAAACTTGTGTTAATGTATGTTTTTCTCCAACTAAAGATTAAACAAACCATTATACTATATGCTATAACCAAATTTGCCCCTATCAGTAAACCAATTGTTTAAAAATTACCAAAATTAATAACTGATTACTAAATAAATCAAAAATTACTTTTGAGACATTATAAAAGTGAGTTTAAATATCTCTTAAATACAAATTTCTGAGATCAAGACGGGATCATATTTTTCTCATCAGGCCAAGAGAATTTTTTTATCACTCTATTCAGGAAAAGAAATACTGTTTAAGATGCTGCATTCTAGATTATGTATACTTCCTAATAACCAACAACCTAATTCCACCAATGGCTGAATTTTGTTCAAAATATAGAACTTCCTAAAAATCCATCTAGGAGACCATCCCCCTCCTCCTGACTCAGCCAGTCACCCAAGGTACTGCACATTTTCATGCACGTTGTCAAAGCCCCACTGAAGGTCACACTGAAGTATTGCCCCTCTTTAACCAAGAGCCAGAATGTCTTTATTCATCTGGAGAAAAAAAAAGTATCAACTGCCTCCAGACCTATGCTTTTTCACTTCTTTTTCAACTCAAGGCATACTTTTACATTTCAAGACCCGCTGGGGTCTCTTTAAAGGAATGGACACAGGTTGAGGGGTGAAGAAATGCCACCATAGATAAAAATAGAAGGAAAGTAACGATCACTCTTGTTCTAACCACACAACACTAAAAGTGGAGAAGAGTGAGTTTCAAAAGAATATGATTTAATGTATCAGTAAATAAGAAAGTAAGATGCAAAAGGCATGTACTCTTCGGAAGCTAAAGAAAGGAGACACAGAATGTGATCTGACTAAGCAAAAGAAAACTGACCAAACAGCATTTGTTGCCTAACAGGCAGTTAATTACTGACTTTGTTGGTCAATAGAGGGCTACATTTTTTTCATCAAAAATTAATATTCTCAACTACTACTGTTTTGCAACTCCTAAGGTACTTTAAAAGCATTTCCATCTATTCTCAGGTTATAAAGTTTTCTCTCCTAATCAATCCCCTTCTGGATACCTCTGCTTCCTACAGTTTTGAAGTTATTCCACCACCTACCAACTTTTTAAACAACATCCTGAATTGTTTTGTCCTTTTGTCCTACTCGCAAAACTCCAATTCTTGGATGAGTTACCTTCTAACTTGGATGCTAAGTATAAAATCATCAAAATAGCTCAGTACTACTACAAATTCATGGTCTCAAACTTAGTTGGTCATTGGCACTTGCCAGCAATCCTATTAAACATTCTAGTCTGTGTCTTCTCCCACTCTCCTCAGTGGAGATTTTAAATGGTCACATCTTCCCTGAACCCTTCACTTACTTTATCTCTTACTCAGTAATCAACTTTGCATCCAATTTCAGAGAAGATGGAGGCCCCCAAACCAAATTTCACATTTTTACCCCTTTCTAACCACATCCACGGCAGTATTCATTTTTACATTTTTTCCTATCACAAGAAAGAGGCATTCCTCTCATGCAGTATAAAACATTCTACTGTGCTCTGAATCCCACTCCTCCAACCTTTTATCTTCAATCACCCTCTCACCCCATCCATGCCCCTATTCTGTTTCTCTTGCCTCTGACTCACTATTGGATCCTTCCTTAGAGCAGACAAATAGTCAACCCTCCATAACCACAGGTTCTCATGTATGGATTCAATTAACTACAGATAGAAAATATTTAAAAAATAAAATTCCAGAAAGTCCTAAGAAGCAAAATTTGAATTTGCCTCTCTAGCAACTATTTACATAGCATTTGCACTGTATTAGGTATTATAAGTAATTTAGAGATGATTTAAAGTATATGTTTAAAGGATGTGGGCAGGTTATATGCCAATACTAAACCCTTACATAAGGGACTTCAGCATCCACGATTTTGGAATGGGGAGGGGTGTTCTGGAACTAATCCCCCAAGGATACAGAGAGGCAACTATACTTAAGTCTCTATGATCTTAAAAACAACTCAAATAAGCAACTCTCCCTCACTCCTCATCTCTGTTTCTGCTGTATATATATATATCCCTTATTTTACAAATAAGCTTCTTGAAATAGTAATCTACAGTGGATATCTTCATTTTATCACCCTTTTGTCAGTTTTCCTCAATCTACATTTATCTGACTTCTGCACTATTTCTCTATCTTGTAACTCTCTCCTCTTTTGGGTTCTTCAAATCACTCCCCTGGCTTTTCTCTTAATTCTCTGGTCATACCTAATCAGCTTACTTCATGAACTTCTAGTCCTTTTCATGATCTTATGACAGTGTGTGTCCTCGGATTCCGTCCTTGGCCCTCATATCACACTCATTTATAACCACAGCTTCAACTAAAATCTATATTTTGTGGACTCCCAAATATATTATTCAGTACAGACCCTGCCACTAAACTCCAGATCCTTATTAAACTGTCAAATATCTCCACTTGGATGTTAGATAGATACCTTAACATGTCCAAAACTTAATGTATGGTCTTTCCCTCTATCACTAACATAGTTACACATCCGGAAATTATCCTAGAAGTCTCTTTCTTCCTCACCCTAAACATGGCCAACAGGTCCTAAATAATTCTCTGATCTATTTTTGTTCCTTTGGTCCAAAGACACTGAATAAGGACCTTTTTTCCCCCTAAAATTACTAAAATTTTTTCAATTTTGCCCATGCTCCACAGTAACTCAGAATATTCTCTTTAAAATTCAAATCTCAACGTTCTCCTGTTTTAAGATTGAATTCATCACATAAAACTCAAATTCTGTATCTTAACATGTCATATGAGATCCCTTGTGATCTGACCCTTGCCTACATTTCCAACCTTCACCTTCTGCCACTCATATTCCAGACACATTCTATACTCCATTTTATTTTCATTTTTGAAATTACATCACTTTAAAAAAATCTCTGTATTGTGCACACTGTATTGTTTGGGGGTACACTATTCCCACCTTTTGTCTAACTTCTCCTTGTCCTTAAACCTCATTTCATTTCAGCATTCCAATTCTTGAAAACTTCTCCCATTTCCAGGCTAAGTTAATGGTGCCTCCTCTTTGTGGTCCCATAGCAAAGCATATGATGCATACCCACATCATGTCACTTACAAACTGTATTGTAAGCATCTGTCTCCCCCACAAGCTTATGAGCTCCTGAAGGGAAAGCTATTTTTTATCTCTACATAGCTAATGATTAGAACATAGAACATCAAACTAATGAATGTTTACTGAATTAATGATATATCAGTTATTATTTCTAAAATACTGCTTATCTTTACACTAATTTATGTAGCCATAACAATATTTTATAGTGCTTCATTTACACTTTACAAAGTGCTTTCACATACATAATCCTATATGATTTTCAGAGACATCCTGTGAGTTTGGTATGGCAAGTTTTATCTCAATTTCACAAATGGGATAACAGGTTTAGATAAGTTAAATGGCTCTCATAAGGAGTAGAGCTGTGATTGAAATTGATGTCTTCAGAATGCTACTCCAATACCATTTGTCTTATACCAATATAATGATAATGCTCTTCTGACTAAAAGAGTCAACAAAAGTCTTCTCATCATGAAAAATAGTATAATCCATTAGTTGCCAGGGTAGAAGCAGGCACTGGCCACATGCTCTAAGGAAAGATTCAATAAATTCTACAGCACTGTCTTCAAATGTTCCAGGTATCCCTTGGGTTCCTTTTAATTTGTGGTGGTCTTTTGAATGTAGTATCTTTCCCTCAGAATTGGTTCCCCTTCCTGGCTTATTTTTGTTACGGTATCATCATTCTCTGTCTCTCAAACTTAAAATTTTGGTTATCATTCTCTTTCTGGACTCCAAGTCCTAATGATTCTTCAAATTCTCTGTCTCTTTTTTTTTTTTTTTTTTTACATCTCCATTGCTGCAATGCTAGTTCAAGTTCTTATCATTTGTGTACTAGAAAAATCTAACCACGTCCTATTTTTCCACTCCCTTGATTGTACAAAGCACAGCTAGATTAACCTACTCAAAAATTTGGAGTAGTTTAAGGACTAAAGAAAAAACGAGAAAAAAAGCCTGAATTTATTTTCAAAGTCCTTCTTACCCTAACCATTCCCAGCCTCTTAAGTATCACTCCAATCTTTGACTCCAACTACATTTGCTCAATTTAAACAATCACGAAAGCAAGAAAAACTGTTTTCTTAAAAAGGCTTGCTCTTTCACCTGTTTCATTCTCATACCCAGTCACTGATCCAATATATCTACTTTCTAATATCACTCAGAATTTGTGTCACATCTGGTTTCTGTCTTTCTCTTAATTCATGCCATGGTCATTCTGCACCTGCACTACCTCATTAATATTCTGACACTTTGATTTAAGCCTCTCCCATTCTAGTATTTTGTTCTACACAATGTTACGTTAGCTTTCAAAAACCAAGATCTACTTTAAAACCTTCAATAATAATTATGGTGATGGCTATCATTGATTATTATGTGCCAAGCACTGTGGTACAAATTTTATATGAACTGTCTCTATTAATTCTTCAAAAATCCCATAATAATATTTTATTAACTCTATTTTGCAGATGAGAAAATTGAGGGTTGGTGATATTAAGTATCTTGTCTTCAGAGAAAAGGTTATTAAGGTAGAACTAGGATTCAAATCCAAGCAGTCTGACTCCAGAGCCTTAACCATCTAAAGGCTATACTGCTTATTAGTTTAAGTTTCAGATCCTCAACTTGGTGTACAAAATATCCTTTCCAACTTCATCTCCTGCTACTCCTTGCCAGAACTTTACACAACACTACCACACATTTCATGCTTTTTTCAACCTCTGTGTCTTGCTGCTGCTGTCTTCTCTACCAGAAAATATTTTCTCTGCTGCAGCCCTACCTTCTATCTGGAGAAATTCTACTTATCCTTCAAGGCTTATCTCAAAACATAATCCTTTAAGTGAAGCTTAGAGTCTCTCCAAGTAAGACGGTCAATTCCTTCTTTACAGCTCCAGGAGCACTTTGTACCTAATTCATTATATCAATTTATTTGCAATAATGTCTCCCCCACTAGATTGCTTCCAAGAGAATCTATCATAATATATCAAATTTAATTCTGTCTCCTTAATGCCTAATATAAGGTCTGGTACTAAGCAGGAACTCCGTAAATGTTGTACAAATAAATGGTCCCAATCTCCTGCCTATTTGAATCCTACCCATCATTCAAGGCCTCTTTTCTCCTAGACCACTCCAGTCCAGAGACATCACTCCCTCTTTTGAACTCAACTCCCCAGATCTGCCATTTATCTGGCAATTATTAATCACACCCAGCCTTATGACATAAATAATTAACCCTTCATGACTACTTATTTCCCCAAGGACCAAGATTGTATTTTAGCTTTTATACTTCTGTTTCCTTACCTTTTAGCTATACAGCAAGCATTAAATATTTGCTATTTGATAACTCTGAACTTCCAAAGTAAATTCTACCTACAAGTATGCCAATGAGCTTTAGCTTATTTAATCTCTGTATATAAACAAACATTTTATGATGAAATCAAGTCATATGATTGGCACTAAAACACACTTCATCTAATAAACCAAGAATCTTTCACCAAACTTTTCCTTACACCAATTCATTCAATAACTCCGGAACCTGAAGCTTTTGCCTCACTACTGAGCAGCTGTATTTCTTCCCTGGCATTTTCGTTCTAAGATGACTTGTTACCACAGTGTTCTCTTTCCCTCTCACGCTCTTTTTCACACACACACACACACACACACACACAATATTCTCTGTTCCTCTGCTTTCTCTAGGACACATGGTACTGAAGATTTATTTTAGTAAGCATACTAAACAGCTTAATGAGGGTGGAAAGAAAAAGAAATATCATTTTCAGAGTCATCTTTTTTAGATAGGTAAGTCTACAAAATAGATTTTGTAAGCAAAAATTAAAATTCAAGTTGCTTTAAAACATCATGAAAAAGAACTAGTAAAAAACACTTAAGTAGCTATGTGACCCCAAGACCAATGCGAGTCATCTACAAATCTGTAATGAAAATAAGCAATCCTAATAAAGCTAAGGTACTGGAAAACACTTTAGCCAAATGACCTCAGAGAGATAAGCAGGGCAGCTGGCAACAGAACCTAAATGAATCATAAGGCTGCCCATCATATATATAACAGCTTAAAAAACTTAACAACACACACACTTCAGCATTTTGGTTCAATCCTGAGAGTCCAGTAACTGAAACGATAAGGTTAATATAACCTGGGAAATAAAGAAAACATGTTGAATGCAAAAGAAAGTGAGTCACACTGTGGGTGCTAAAAAGAACATAAATATTACATAGACAATGCACTGCAAGTTATAAAGGTCAATTTGTGTATCAAGACTAATACATTTAATAATCTCAAGGGATAATCTAGTTTTACAAATCTGGGAGTTTGTCTATAGAGCAAAAAGTACATTTTTAAAGGAGGGTGGGGAATATGTCAGTGGTAAGAGTACATGCTTAGCATGCATGAGGTTCTGGGTTCAACCCCCAGTATCTTTATTTTAAAAAAAAAAAAGTTTTTTATTTTTTTATTTTTTAAGTATCTAGAAAGAAAAGGAAGTAGCTGGACAATTCAGGTCAAGTAAATTTCCGGGGATGCAATATATGTAAGTTTAAGGTTTCAGGTTTTATTAGCCACACCAATTTTGCTGATGTGGCAGTAAAGCACTCAAGCAGATATAATTAGCTGTTTTTCCTCGTTTGTTTCTGTTTTCTTATTTCCAATTTCTTATCTGAGCTAACGATAGAAAAATGCTTGACAGAAAATAGTTAAGAGGGCATGTTATCTCACCTAAACCACGTGGGCTACATCAACTTTCAAACAGAAGAATCTGACCAGAGCCAGCAGCTGGAGTAGGCTCAGAACTGAACTGCTTTAACTAACCAGGAAAACTAATCAACCATAATCTGTGATATGGAATTACCACCGATGATTTTAGTGAATAGATAATTTATACATGAATCACGTGCAGTATTCCAAGATCTCAAACTTCACATGAAGTGAATTTCATCTGTTACTAAACACAAAAAGATACATTTTCCCTTGAAAACCTGTATGACCATAAAATATAGGCCTCCCTACTAAAAGTGTAAAAGCATAAAATTTAGAGACAAGAAAGAAAACTTTCAGGTAGTAAAAGACTTTTTATATTCAATGCCAATGATGGTCTCCGTAACATTACTACTATGAAATGGTACAGAAGCCAAACTAGCACATACTGGACTTAAAAGAAATCTGGATTTTAACATGTTAAACTTAAGCTGAAATAGCACTGTGGTCATATATCTTCAGGAAACTGGTGTTCTTTGTCATCAAGTGCAACACTATAGCACAATTATTGAATGAGGAAGGCAAGAAAAGAAGCTTGAAGGTGAAATCTAAAAGCATGTTTCTGTGTGAAAGGTTGTTTCCCAGTAACTTCCAAGGCAGCCAGAGATGAGAATCCATGAGCCACGCAAACTAGTCTGTTAAACACCATCTCTAAGCATGTGGTCCATATCAGTCATTTCATTGCCTAACACATTATATAAAGAAATGAAAGCTGTCTTTAAGAATGTACTACTAAGCACATGAGATCTTATATCCATGAGCTCTACTTAACTATAATTTTTCTATACCAACAAACTCCTGTTTACCTAAATCGAACAACTTTTATTCCATATCAATAAACTGCAAACATGACTGTGTCTTGCATTCACAACTCACCCTTAAGGAATATGCCTTATGTTTAGAATCGTATTCTTACTGTATTAAGCAGTACAGGACGAATATTACCACATATGTGACAAAAAACAAGTAGATTCACAAGCATAAGGATACCATTAAATCACTGTTCAAGGATGTGACTGGTTGTCCCATCTAATTGTAGGGTGGAAAGTGCCCAGGGAAATTAACATATAGCACAGGTATACAGTCAAAAAATGAAGAGGCAGCCTATGTCTCCTACTCCCAACCCCTACAAAACTTCAGGATTTCATGATAGGATGAATACCTGAACTACCAATCTTTTTTCTTTCTCTTTTTAAAAAGATTTCTCAGGACAAGGATTCCATGAACTCTTTATGCAGCTCATTCCAATGCCTGGCCCAAATAGATAACTACTAAGTTTTAAAAATTATCTACATAAGCCTAGATGCAAATCAGTGTTGTTATTAAAGGAGGCTCAAATTGAAAAATTTAAATTAAAAAACCACAAAGGAAGTTTTTCTTGTTTATAAATATTTTAATGGAAACAGGTCTAGTCAGATTTCCAAAACTGGGCTAACAGTTACTTAAACATTGTGCCAGTATATTTGAGAAGCTGAATGAAAAATAAATAAAACAAATAAAGTATCCATCTTTCAAAAATAAACGTGATACAATAAAGAAAACTTTATTCTAAAGTGATTTCAATTTATTGACCAAGCTAAATGGTAAAGAAAAATCCTTTCAAATTATGTTTTTCACCTCCACAGCAGTGTTTGAAGTTGATGGGCTCTCCGAGAGAGCAAGGAAATCTTAAGTAACTCTCAATTAGCCTTCATTTCTCTAATTTAATCTGTTGACCTGTTGTCGTTCAACATCCATAAATTCTGCGCCAGCTGAGAAATATTAACTTTTTCTTCTAGGAGGAGTGTGTAGGTGTCTGCCTGCAGGGGAGGGGTAACCCCTTTTGGCCTCTGACCAGTGTTTTCTAAGTAAATGCTTCTTCCCATCCAGGAGGCTTTTTTCTTTTCTGCTGCCTTTTCTCTATCTGTTCTGCACGTAAAGCCGGGGCCCCCAAATTCCGGCTCGTCCTTTCACCCTTGTCCAATCCCATACGGTCCCCCCCGATTTCCGCGCGAGGTGACACCGCTCGGCCGAGCGCGAACCCCTGCGGCTGGCGCTAACTAGGCGCGAATGGGCCGTACGGCTGTCACTGGGGAGCACGCGTGGGCCAAAGCCGAGGTGATTTCTGACTGCTCATCGCCTGGCCCCGCGTGGCTGAAGGTCTCCGAGCCCCTCGGTCCGCGCCGGCAAGCCAGGCGTGCAGCTGTCGCGGTGCAGGAAGCTAATCGCGGCCTCTGGGCCGCTTTGACAGGCCGAGTAGGAAAAGAAAGGGGCTCACTGCGGCTAGCAGCCTCACCCCTTCGGCTAGGAGACCTCGAGAGCGAAACCCCCGCCCTGGTCTGAAGGCAAGCGAGAGACCCGGAGCCGCCGCCACCGACTCAGCCCAGCCCAGCTCAGCAGGGGCCCGCCCAGGGGCCACTCCCCAAGGGAGACAGCCAGTCACTCGCCCGCCCTTCCGGGCCCGCTCCGGAGGGGACGGTCTCCCGCCCGCCCTCACACAGCTCCTCAGGCCAGGCCCCCAGGGCTTCGTCCACCTCTCACCTTTGACGACGCGGTCAGCCCCGGGAGGGGGCGGCGGGGGCGGGGGTGGGGGCGGTGCAGCCCGGGCCGGCTCCGGGGCGGCCATGCTGGGCCCGGGGCTCGGCTAGGCGCTGGACCGGGCGGGGTTGGGGGCGGGGGCGGCGGCTACCAGAGCCAAGCGGCGGCGCCGCCGGGGAACATGGCGGATCCTCTTTTCCCTACAGAGAGGCTAAGACCGGCATGCACCGCGCGTGCGGGGGCGGGGGCGGAGCAGGCTCTAGGGACTTGGGCAAAATTACTGAAGCTAGGAGGGAAACAGGACGAGGCCAAGGGATCAGGTTAAAATTCTGGGCAGGCAGAAACTGTGAGGAGAGGTGGCTGGCTGTAGCTAGTTGCTACGGTGAAAGTGCTAGGGAACACGACACCGGCTTTCATGGAGCTCCCAGGAAGCTGGGAAGACTTGATCAAACCTAAGAATCTCCTGCTAATAGAGAAATAAATGTATAACAAATTGGCTACCAGATCGGGGTACTTTAGTTGGTAAGTGGCAGGAGAAATAGAGGTATTCTAGGTTCTAGAGAGAAGCAGCGGTTCAAAATAGAGTTTGAGAGAGAATCTGGAATTGTCAAGAGGCTGAAGGCACAAAGCAAGAATTCAGGTAGAGCGGACTAAACTCCAAGGGTTAAGAATCAAAACAGGTAAGAGGAAAGGAAGGGATGACACCAAGAGATGTTCAGAGTCTACAGAATTTACCTGAAAAAGACACAGCCTCCCTCTTGATTCATTCAGAGAATAGATTTCGAAGGCCGAGGAGTAAATAGGGAATTGGAAATTAGTTCCTCATAAGAAATACCTCATAGTGTATTTCTGTGCCCATACACAATGTGGGCCCAGGAGACTTACAGAAGAGAGATGGGCATTCATATGGAAGGGGTAGTGGGACTAGAACTGACTGTTCAATTAATAATTATTGGAAGAGTGTGTGTGACACCAGGAGATGTACTGAATCATGAACAGAGATCAGCATATAACCTAAGATCTATATATATCTTGATGGCATGGGATCCAAGTGGGATAGGGTGAGAAATTCCTGCCTATCCTTCTGCTCAATACTACATGTGCTTAGAATCTGTTCATAATGGACGGTGATAATTAGGTAAGCAGTGGTCCAAAGGTCTCAAAGAGCTCCTTTCTACCTCTTCATTTTGTCAATCTCAATGATCCTGAAACCTGAGGTAAAAGAGGAGAAAAGTGCCCAATAAATGTTCTTTGCAAAGGGAGCCCACAAAATATCTTTCAGAGGGAGATGAATTTGGGAGTGAGGCAGGGGTGAAAATGGATCTTTCCGGCATGGAAGTGCAGTAATTCCACAGGGGAAGGGGAGGGGCAGCCATGGGAAGAGAGCAAGGAAGGGATTAGAGGCATATCACAAACTTGTAGAGGGAGGGCACCAAGAGTAAATAAAGCACAAGTGAGTTTGTAAGAGGAGTTTGAATCCTCAGAAAATTTCCCTAAGGAGGGAAGGAGAAAGTGTGTAATGTGTTGAGTGCTTCTTGGCAGGAAAGGGATAGAAAGTATACCAGCAGCAATAATAAGGAAAGTCACTCCATACTAGGACCCATTGATTCACACCTTGAATATATACCCTTCAACTATCCTTCAAAGTCCTCTTTAGCTCCTCACTTTCACTCAGTCAAAAGCCACATATATATATATATATACATACATATACATATATACACATACATATACATATATATACACATAAATACATATGTGTGTGTATGTATGGATATATAATTTTTTATGCCATGGCTCTCTCTTTGAGAGCCCCAAGCCACTGAGAATTGGTATTTCTTGCTTCTCCAAGCCTCCCCACCCCAATACAAAAAAGCAAGAGCATACAAAAGGAATTAGACAACTGAATGACCAGGAATTAAATAGAACTATCTTATAGATTTATTAATGAAAAATACTTTACAAAAACAGTATGTTTGGCCCTAAAATAGTTTAGCTGACTCTGAGGGTTTACAACGGCGACTGAGCAAGTGGCAGTAATGGCTCTGCTGCTGAGGACAGGAGGGTATGTTAGTGTGCCTGACTCCATCTGTTCAAACGACCAAATGTTATGTTAGCAGCTCTGCATTCTAGGCCTAAGCTTTGGGGCAGAGGGAAGGCTTACCATCTGGGCAGGTGGGCTAGCCTGAATGATGTAGTCAGAACCAACCACAGGGCTACATGTCTCTCCCAGGAAGGGGGATGGGGAAGACAGAAGGTCAGATAATAGGCACAGGGGATAAAACAAAGAACAGAAGCTGGTAATGTAGTAGGGAACAAAGGATAAGGGCTTAGGTGCAGGTAGGGGCATAGAGTATCCAGGAATAAAGTGTTGACCCTAAAATCCTAAGGAATGGCTAGTGTCCAGAGTAATATGGATTTATCTTTAAAGTGGGTCAAATAAAGCCCTACACAGCAGCTGCTTCCTTTTGCTAGGTGAATGGAAATTGGAATTTGAAATATTCTCTCTCAAAGAGCCAGGTCTCTTTAGGGGTTCCTGGCATCACTGGAAGAAACTGCCAGCTCTATGTTGAGATGAGACAAGAACAACCCCACAGGTACGCAGGGTACCAACTCTGCCACAGTACAGTTTAATGGAGAAAACTGTGGCTTCAGGAGAGGAAAGGGGTGACTCTTACCACATGCTGTGCTGCAGGGCTCTAGCTCTGATCTGTTCTCTTCCTGGGGCATCTGCTAGGACAAACAGAAACTCCTCTCTCCCTGTCCTCCTGTGCCTAGAAGGCAGGGCATAACTGCTT
Organism: Camelus bactrianus; assembly: GCF_048773025.1. Taxonomy (NCBI): domain Eukaryota; kingdom Metazoa; phylum Chordata; class Mammalia; order Artiodactyla; family Camelidae; genus Camelus; species Camelus bactrianus. The sequence continues at coordinate 68,831,466 of NC_133549.1, forward strand.
TGCCTCCAGTCATCATCTGGGGGCATGTCTACTCTTCGAGGACCAGGGGTGCGAAACCCTGGAACAGGACTGGAATTCCAAGCTGACCTCAGGGGTACAGGAAGACTGCTTGATGGTGGACACACAAGGTGAACAATGGTAGGGTGGGAGGGTGAATGGGAAAGATCCCCCCAGGACTGAGCATGAGGAACCTGAAGGCCCTGGTGTCTTTCTGGTGGTGTGGCAGTGTGGGTTAGCTGAGGCTTGCATCCTGGAGTAGTCAGGAGTCTGGCCCCAATATGCTGGTTGGTCTCTGACCACGGTGCCCATGAAGCATCTGTTCTGGAATGATGGGGGAGACTCCAGTAATTCAAAGTCCTTCCTGTGCACTTGGCCCCTTCGGAAGTTTCACCCCTGTCACACATAGCCAGAAACTGCTGGACACTCCTCGAAGTTCCTGGGAAGAGAAAAGAAACCCAAAGATTGAGCATCTTCAACAAACCATTCTCCTTCCCAGAGGACCATTCCTGGCTGTGTCTCCCAACTCCCCACCTCTCCAAGAACATTCACACAAAGGAAAGAAAAACGTAGCTTTGCTTTTAATTTCATTTTTTAAAACTCTTAACATATACCAAAATCACACACACACACACACGCACACACACACACACACACACACGAATGGCTCCCTAATATTACAAATTTCTATTCTCATTGTGACAACTCTATTCCTAAAGCCACCACTCAGCTTTTCTTAACATGGTACCTTCACACCAGATAAGCTGTCTCTGCTTACATTCTTGCTCCTTCTCTGGGATCTCTGCTTTTTTTTAATCCTGTATTTTTTTGTTTTGGTTTGGTTTTTTGGGAGGAGGTAATTAGGTTCATTTATTTGTTTGTTTAGAGGAGGTACTGGGGATTGAACCCAGGACCTTGTGCATGCTAAGCATAAGTTTTGTTTCTTCCTCATTTACTGGATAGAGGTGTTAATTTTTTTAAAAGCTTAAAAAAAAAGAGTAATCAAATTATACCTTTTAATAATCTATATATAACAACATGAGAATTATACTAAAATGAATTGGCTCACAAAATAAAAATTTCTTTCAGGATAACTAAAGCTTTTTTCTTTATACCAAAACATTTTTGGCAGAACTGTCAAAGGATATACCCTCTCCCAAGATCTCTGCTTTTGTTCAGTCTACTCCCACACACATAATGTGGAATGCCTTTTCTATACATTGATTCCCCTTTACTTAAAAGAATCAAAATAATTAATTTTTCAAAAATCATTCTTAAAAATGCTTCTCATTCTTTATCTTAAAAGTTCCATCAACATCTATACTATACTTCTATATGTATGTATAGTCTAATTATTGAAACTTGGAGCTCTTTGAGAGCAGAAAGCTGCCTTCTTTCTCCCCTGTATTCACTGTAGCATTTGGTGCAGAGTGGGTTACAATAAATGCTGCCTGACTGATCAGATGCCCCAAACAACTGTCAAAGGAGGCTGGCTACCTGGATGCTCCACTGAGAAAGAGGAAGTCCATTTATCCAGAAGGATTGCTTATCCTAAAATTTGAACACAAATATCAATAATACTATTCTATCTTCTGTTCCTAGAACAACCATCCCTTGCTCCAGGAATTTATATTCGTAGCCAAGGTTTCTCAACCTCGGCACTACTGATATCTTGGGCTAATAATTCTTTGTTGCAGGGGGTGATGGGGTGGGGAGTATGCAGGGAAACTGCTTTGTGCATTGCAGGATGTTTAGCAGCACCCCTGGCCACTCTACCAACGAGATGCCATAGCACCTTCCCTTTCCCATTGAGAATCACTGCCTTAAACTGTAGATTCATCCCATGAGGAGGAAAAGGAACAAATCCTGCTGTGGAAGGTCAAGGAAAGCCAGATGATGTTGCCTACCTGCCCTAGGATTGTCCGGGTCTATATACATGGTATGGGTATACTGTGTACAGGGTCTCTCCAAGTCTCTCATTCAGTCCTTGTCTTCCTAAACTATACCTTAACTGAGACTCAGGGGACAGAAGGAAAGAAAACCAGCTGATAGAGATGACACTTTCTGTTTGAGGGGATCCTAAAGACTCTGTATTAACTCCCTTTGGTCATTTAAAAGCATATCCTATCATGACTGAAGCAGTTCGTTTTCATGGGTAGTTAGATTCTGGGATCTCTGGTCTATATCATGTTGCCCAAGAAATAATTCAATCACAATTCATCTAGGTCAATACTTGAACTTCAAAGCAGTATAATTCATATCCCTTTATAATCCCACCTTGGGACCCCTCTCCCCCAACCCTCAAAAGATGTACTGATTTGATCCTTCAAGATCCCTGGACGTGTACCACATTCTGGCCCATAATATCAGATTTGGGGAGAGTTACCTGGGGGTCTATGGGGCTCCCCTGCTACGCTGGGCATCAAGACATCTGGGGACAGGAACTGTGGTTGGGGTGGGTAGAGTTGGGAACCAAGGAGAAACACAGGAGGGTCATGGATGACAGGGAGGGAAGAGGAGCTGGAACAACGGTGCCCGGTTTCCAAAGGCTTTTTCCTCGCGTTTGATGAATCCTTATAATGAGACAAGACAAAAAAACATAGAGATGAGGATTAACACACAGCAGGATATGGTAGGGTAAACACAGTGAGGCAAGCAGGGGCAGATGGAGGAAACTAGAGCACAAACATGCCTTAATCTAGAGAGAGACCCAATTTACTCATCACTCTCCCCATCAGCCCCTCTAGGAAACATCCTGACCACTATGAACTGGAGACACCAAACTGCAGATGCTTTCCCCCTAACCCATCTTCCTCATAACCCTCATAACCTTCCCAATCCTACCAACAAGGTCTTTAGCAAACTCCTTAATGCTAACAGGAGAGTTAGAGAGATTGAGATAGAAATTTGAAATGAGAGAAATTCAGAAAGCCTGAGAGGTTGAAAAAGAAAATTCTATACTCTCTCTTAATATTGGAAACTGAAATATATTTCCCAAAATAAAAAATCAAAAACTCTACTACTCCATCTCCTATCACTGCTACAGTCCACAGCTTCCTCTTTTGCCTGTCAAGTTTGTACCCATTGATGCTTATGACCTGCTCTGTACTCCATTAGTCATTCACTTTTATGCAAAGTCTCAGAAATATCCCCTTTAACATCTAAAATAATATGTCCAAAATCGAATCAACATTCTTCCAAACTCCTCCTCCTGGTACCATATTTTCTTAAGTCGCCTAGACTCAAATGTTGACATTGCCCTTGATTTTGCACTTTTCACCCACAATTCCATTAGTTGCCTTTGCCGAGTATTGTCATTTCTAACTATAGGTCTTATATTGAAACTCAGCTGGACCACTTCAGCAGCCTCCAGTCTAATCTTCCTATCTCCAGCCCACTACCTCATTACTGTGGCCTGCAAGTTTGTTCCTGTGCGATATGGCAGTGCTCATCTTTCTCATTTTATCTCCTACCACTCCTGCGCCCTCTTTACAATCTAACCTTCTTAGTGTTCCTCAGACACACCAAGCTCGTTTAGGGAGGGCCTTTACATTTTGTGTTTCTTTTACTGGGAATGTTCTTCCCACGGCTTACACCTTCACATCACAGAGGTCTCTGATCATACGTTACTTTCTTAAAGCTGATTTCCCTCACTACTCTAACAAAAATAGCCCTGAGAATAACCACTATTACCTCTTCTTATCCTTTTGCTTTGTTTAATTCTTCTTTATCACACATTATCTGGGGTTTCCTTGTTTATTGTCTTTCTCTCCTAGTAGGATACATTTCTTTTCACTCCAGTATCCCCAGCACCTTGAACAGCACCTGGAATATTACAGGCACTTAATAAATGATATGTTAAATAAAATAATATTTACGCCAGTGTATCTTATTTCCTTTACGAGACTGTAAGATACTCAAAGGCAGAATTTGTGTTCTTTCATCCGTGTGTGCTCATAGCACCCACACCACGTGGCACATGGCATGCATTTACCGTACAGCCTAAGGACCAGGTGGCAGTCCTCTCAGCATGTGACAGAGCCACAGAAGAAAGAGACACTTCTATCTCTCTGGTCTCTTTTACCAAGTCTCTTTTTGAGGTTCTTCAGAAAAACCACCTTAAATCTGATACTTTCAGGGATATGTCCTGTTTCCTCTCCTCTTTTTGCCAATACTCTTTTCTTCTTTCCATTGGCTGTGATTCTCAAATCTCACTTTCAAATTTATATGTCTTACCACCAAAGGCCTATCAGATATCTCCACTCAAGCTTAATATATCCAAAATTACACATATCTCTCCCCTCAAATACATTCCTGCTTTTCTACTCTCAAATATGTCATTTTCAACCCATAATTCCTGGATAGCATCCTTGATTCTCCACTCCCCATATCCAGGCAAGCAGGCACCAAATACATTAACTTTTACTTCCTAATTGGCTCTCTAATATGTCCACTTCTCTCTATCCTCCCAAACTCCTTACTATGGTTCATAACATGACATGTTTATATTCTTTCCTGTCTCACTTGTCAACACTCTCCATCCTTCCCTCGCCAGACTCTAATCCTGCCATACCACTGAGTTTCCTTTAACTCAGTTAATATCTGCTTCAGGTCCCTTTATTTGCTATATTCTTCTTAACTTCCTCCCGGAAGCCTTCCCTGATGCCTCAAGCCTGGTTTAGATGTCCCTTCTATTATGCTTCCATAGCATTAAATCCTATCATATTATAATTGTTTATTTATCTGTCTCCCTCAGTAGACTGTAAAGTCATGAGAGCAGGGGCTGTAGCTCACTCACCACTGTATCCCCAGCACCTGGCACAATTATCTAGCACATAAGCTCAAAATGCATTTGCTTAAAAAAATGTATCAGTGAATAAATGAATGATACAGAAGTCAGGACAAAGGAAACCAGCTCTCCTAAGAAAATAACAATTTGCCATTAAAGGTTTATGAGAACAAATGCTGGGCAGAAAAGACCACATTTTCCAAAAAGAATAGCCTACTGTTCAGAGTTGTTTAGGAACTCATGAACAATAAATTGGAAAAACTGACTACCTCTTGGGAAGGAAACTGGATCTGAAGGACTGGTGGAACAGACTTAGTTTTCCTTTTGTATCTTTTTATTTTTTTACCACATATTTAAAGCCTGCTTTAAATTTTTATCACACTGACCTGGTGAACAAGCCTCAATGCACTGGTGCTTTGCATCCTGACCTCTCAAAAGGCATGATTTAGAAACCCAACTACTGAAACTATTTGAGTTTGCTGATCTCTGCTGACTTGGGTGTCCCTGTCCCTTTCACCTACAGATTACTGCATTAATTCTACATGAAAAGCCCCCAGGATGAGGATTTTAACTCATTTTCATTTTTTTTTTCTTTTGCTAATGCATATGCTTCATTTCAGCTTGAAAGCACACTGGACCTCACTCAGTTATGTACTAGGGTGGGGATGAAAAGATAAAACAATACTCCATCCCATGTCTTCTCTTCTTCCTTTGATTAGTGCAATGGGCTTTGACCCAGTCAGCAGCCATGGCTTCTCAGACTCCTCTCAAGGCCACTAGGATTCTTACCCTGGGGAACTCTCTATACACCTTCCAGACTGCTACAGGGAAGGGACATTCCTCCAGGCTCCAAGTAAATGTATGTCAATAAAATAATGACTATGTCCTCATTTTTGCTGAGTGCACATGGCTTTCCCCCAAATTACAACCTTCAGTTTCTCCTGCCCCTTCACCTGCACTATATTTTTAGAGAAAGAGGATACTCTGAATAGGCAGACCCTGATTCTACTTACAAAACTGTGGGAAGAGACTGGGACCTCTTCCCTCTCTGAGACAACGGTGCCACTGAGACTGCGTGAGATGCGGCGAAAGTTCTCTGCACTGTACTGATCATCCTCCCCACACTGCCTGCTGGGGCCTCGGCAAGGTGCAGCCTTCAAACACACAGACACACACAGGCAGACACATAACACCAGACCTGTGAGTTTCCCACAGTGTACCCAGGGATATCGGAGAGAACTGGGTAAGAGACCCAGCAAATCACTAGTAGAGATCTAAATTAGATGTATTTGGAAGGTAGTGGCCATGTGGCAATCTCCTCTCATTCAAAATAAGCCCAATCATTGACCTTTTTAATAGCCCCACATTACCATGCCCCTGCCCTACCACCAACCCTACTATTCATCTCTCTCTCCACAATTCTTTCCCAACACACCACCCCATGCCCAGCGCTTTAGCACCTGAGGCTGCTACCTGAGAAGCAGACACTGTGCTGGCTTCATGGAGACTGTGCTCCATTTCTGCTGTTGGGGTCTTTGAGAGACCAAGCCCAGGGGCTGAGTGCAACCTCCTCCCCACACCATCTGTAGAGCCTGAGGAGGAAAACACATAAACACAAATTGAAGTCATCTCTTCTCCTGGAGCCTAAACTCAGCCTGGCAGCACAAAACTCAGAAGTTCTTGTTTCATTAAATAACAAATATGCATCCCTGAACCTAGTGGAGGATGGGCTCCTGATAGCTCCCTGTAGGTCACAAGGATCTCAGACCACAGGCCTTGAAGAAGCTTGTAGAGAAGAAGGGGCTCTGTGGACAGACAGCTGAATTGTAAGTACCATCAGCTTTGCTTGTGGCAGACTTGGGCCCAAGACACATAAAATATACAGAGAAAGTTATCTGACATAGTGATGCTCCAAGAGCATCTGCAATGACAAAGGAACTATTACCTCCAGTCTAGTTAGGAACTGAAAATTATCATAGCAATCATCTATGAAACCCCCTCATTTTACACAATAGGAAAATGAGTTCCAGAGTCTGACAGGTAGTAAGTAGCTTAAGCAGGATTAAAACTCAAGTCTCTCAATATTCACTTCCAATTAAGTACTATGGGCAGGAGCTCTTCAGCAGCATTTTCTATGTGTAATACTCTTTTATTTCCCCCATTGGCTTCTCTCAATCACTTAAATTCTAAACAGTCACTGAATGTTTATTTCTTCCTCAAAATCTCGCTAGACTGTTAAGAGATGACCTGCTCCAAACTGGATATGTGACTCCCAAGGGACTCGCCCCAATACAACTAATTAAGCCTTCCATTCTGAAAGTGCACACACCCTTGACCTACATTTGATATATGTCTATCGCCAATTCATGTCTTGATTTGATATTTTGATTTTAATATGTTTATCTGGCTAAAGCATAATATTTTTGATACTGAGCTAGAAGATCAGTTATTTTTAATATTTTCCTGAGCTTGAAAGCAGTGCTTCTACTTCAGATTCATCTAGAACCTTTTAAAAATATAGCTTTATGTACCTCTCCACAGACCTACTGAATCAGAACCTTTGGGGTTGGAGCCTGGAAATGTTTGTTTTTAAAAAGTTTCCACAAAAAGTATGAAAGAATATCCTGAAACATTATTGAGGAAATGAGAAATGTTCTAGTCTTCCTAAAAAGCAATCTAGAGATAATCATTAAGATTGAAAATACATTTACTCTCTTACCCAATAATTCCATTCCTGGGAATAAGAAGCAAAAATATCAGTTTATCGTGGAATTGTTTATAATGACCAAGAATTAGAAATAAAGTATAGTACTCATCTATAGCAGAATGGCTAAATACATTACAACATCCTCAATATCAAATATTGTCCAGCCACTAAAAAGAATGAACTGAAAAGAAAAAAAAGAACAAATTGAGTTAAACTAGATGACTTGGAGGAATTTTCATCAAGTATGGTTGAGTCAAAAGAAAAAAATCTGTAATATTATCCCCAAACAAACAAACAAAAAAACCCACACCATATATGTAGGTCTACATAGTATTATATGAACAGAAAAATATAGAAATATTTATATTAGGTTATTGCCTGGGAAGGTAGGGAGATAAAAGGTAGGGACTGACATGAGGGGAGGAGAGCAAAACAAAAATTGTGTATAACAAAGATATCATGTGTCCTATGATCCCATTTTTGAAAATTATTTCTCTCTCTCTCTCTCTCTTTTTTTAAGCCATTCCTCAGGTGACTATGATGGGTAGCCAGATTTAAGAATTATAGCTGTGATGGTTAGAACCTGGGGCTCCTCTTAGCAAGTCAAGTATGATTCTCACTTAGACAAGGAGGTGGCCATTGGAACCTCCTAAAGACAGGAGACTCTAATTCCTTTAAAGATATTTAAGCAGAAGTGGAGGTGGCCATCTGTAAGGAGTACTGTTGAGGGAACTTCTCAATTTGATAGAAAATTGAATTAGGTGACATCTATTCACTGATCAATGGTTAACAAGGACTACCAGACATTATGTATTTCTTGATATGATATAAGAAGTCAAAGTACTGCCTCTGAAATATTATCTTTTAAAAATTAGACCTGATTTTAATCAAGCCTTCTAGCCCTAAGTACCAAGTTATAAGAAAAAAGAGGGTCTAAAAGAACATGTTAAAAAAAAAAAACAACAAAACTCTACTAAATATAATCAGCAAAATCTAGAATGTGGAAGATAAATAACCAAATTTCTTCAACAAATAAATGGCAAGGGGTAAAAAGAGACAGGAATCTTACAGGCTAAAAAGAGAGTATTGAGATATTATGAACAAAATGCAATGTATAGATCTTGTTTTGATCCTGATTTGAAATAAACCAACTGTGAAAAGACATCTGTGGGACAACTGAGAAAAGTTGAATACTAGGTAGTCACTGTATTAAGAAATTATTGTTAATTTTTTAGATATAATAATCTCATAGTTCTGCCTTTTAAGAAAGAGTCTATTTCTAGAGATACATTACAAACTATTTATGGAGGAAATGATATAATGCCTGGGATTTGCTTTAAAATAATCCAGTGGGGAAGGGGAGTGGGTGGGTTGCTAATTCAAAATTGGCCATATGTTGATAACTGGCCAAGATAAATAACCACCGTGGAAGTCAATGATAAGTACACGGGGTGGGGGTAGGGCATGGCTATATAACATTTACTCTTTACTTTTGAATATATTTGAAACTTTCTATAAAAAAAATTACTTTTTATTTTTAAGATGATGTCTGACCAGCTTCAAAATACTATGAAATAGTATTTAGAATATAGGTCATGGGCAGTGTTCATATAAATCTTCAGGAACTGTAATCATGTCAAAACTAATCCGATCACAAAATACCATACATCATAGATTTTATTTATATGAAATGTCCAAAATAAGCACTCTATAGACAGAAAATAGATTAGAGGTTGACTGGAGGAGTGGTTACTACTGGGTACAGGGTTTCTTTTGGGGGTGATGAAAAAACACTTTAAAACTGATTGTGGTAATGGATGGACAACTCTGTGAATATACTAATAAAAAACATTGACTTGTACACTTTAAATAGGTGACTTGTACACTATGTAAGTTATATATCAATAATGCTTTTTTTAAGTAATAAGACAGAGAAAGACAAAAAACTATATGATTACACTCATATGTGGAATCTAAAAACAGCCAAACTCATATCAACAGAATAGAATGGTAGTTGCCAGGGACTGGGAGCGGAGGAAATGGAGAGATGCCGGTCAAGGGGTACAAATTTCCAGTTATAAGATGGGTAAGTTCTGAGTATCTAATGTACAGTATCATGACTATTGTTAAAAGTATTGTATTACGATATACCTGAAAGTTGCTAAGGTAGTAGATGTTAAATGTTTTTACCACAAAAATAATTGTAAGGAAGTGTGGTGATGGTTGTGTTAACTAACTGTATTGTGGTAATCATTTTGCAATGTATACCTGTATCAAACCATCATATTGTACACCTTTAACTTATACAATGCTGTTTGTCAACTATATCAGTAAAGTTGGGAGAAAAATTTACTTGGTGCTTAATAAATGCTTCATAATAAGATAAAGAAAGACTCCCCTAAAGATATCTTCTGACAGATATGGTATTTTCCTTCATCATCCACTTCTTGATTTATTACACCTGATTTCTTCTTTATCCTGTGTCTTGACAGTTCTTAAAGACAATTTAAAAAAGACTCAAAACAAAATAAAGCCTTGTTTGGTTTGACAAGTTACCTTGAGAACTGATTAATTAAATGGATTTTAAAAATTAGTTTTTGCTCACTATTAAGTTAAAAACTAACAGTTGATAGGTAGTCTTTTATATTGCTTTAAGAAGTATAATCTTCCTGAATTTGCTAGTATGTATCAAGAGATTTTTAAAAGTTTATAACCTTCAACTAGTTATTGCCCTTCTAAGAGTTTATTTTAAGGAGTTTATCAGAAATGTGGCCAAACACTTAGGTATAAAGATATTCATCACAGTGCTATCCTAACAAAAAATTGGAGTTAACTTAAATATTCAAAGACAGTAGAATGGCTGAATATATTTGGTACATTCATATGCAACATATCATAGTTATTAAAAGTAGTGTTTTTTTCCAAAAGGAAAATGCTCATGGATATAAAAAAGTTATGTGACTAAACTGTATATATATACATATTATAATGATCCTGCTTTTTATAAAAATAAAACAAATAATATGTAATACATACACATAAGAAACCAAGCTAGAAGTAAATCCATGAATTACTGAAGGGTTATCAATGATTTCTGTTACTTTATGTATTTTCTAATGAAATGAAACTGTTACTATTTAGGGTAGTACAGGGTGTTTTTGTTTTGCTTTGTTTGTAACATAATGTTTTACATTCAATTGGTTAGTTCAATTTTAATTGCAATGTATTCTTTTATATGTGTTTATTATTCTTAGAAAACTTGACATTTGTATATTCCTTCTCCCTTAGATTAAACAGGAAGCTAACTGAGGCAAACTCCAATTTTTCCTCATTCTTTAGAATCTTCAAATACTGCCCTATCCTGTTTAACTAAGGAGCATTTAATAAATGTTACAGCAGAGTCTACTCTAGGTTGCAGATCCTAAAAAACATATGTTAATATCAAATCTTATATTTATGTGATAATCCCCCCTGCCCTCAACTGCTCCTGGGAACACAGTAGACACTCATAAACACTTGTCTGACTGTAATTAAACACTGGTTGGCAGCATGCAAAGAACCTGTAACGCTGGAGCTGAAGATAAAGTTCTCTGAGTTCAATTTCACAGAATCACACATATCATTTTAAGAGTTGGAAGATATCTTTAAAAAATCATGGAATCAATTTTCTCATCTTACAGGTAAAAACTTGGCCGTTGGATGTTAAATGACTTGTCCAAATTAACTGACAGTTAATGATGGAGCCAGGATAATAGCTCAGGCTTTGGAGTTCTTAAGTACAACAATCTAAGTTATAAATACCCTTCACGTCTTCAGTTTACAGAACTAAGCCTATAATATGCATTTAAGGCATAGACTTCACTATTCACACAATATAATCTCACAAAGACTCAGTGAACAGGTACCCTACCAGCATACCACCTTAAAAATTCTAAAACTGGTAGTTCCTGAACAGATCAGGGAAGGTCTTGATATTCCTGGCTCAGTATATGGATTGGAAGCTTGGCTCAGTGTGGATATCCTCGTGGCAAGTTGGATCTGGAAGCTGGATCTTTTGATCAGTTTAACCTCTAAGCCACAGAAGGATGACTTTTCCTCTCAGCCTCTCCTACCTCATGTTAAATCCCTCTCAAAGGCCTATGCACCACCCTTCAGCATGCATAATGCAGAGACACTGGGCATATACTCACTGGTCTCTTGCTTTAGAAGGAGGGAACTAGCCTGTGAGTGATCGTTCTGCCCTCATTCCCCATTCTAGCCAGAAAAATGTCTAGCCCTTGTACTGAAGTCTTTATGAATAAATCAGAAGCTCTACTGCTACCTCCTAAGCTAAGGATATTATTTAGACAAAACACCACCCCATTTCTGATCTTATCTTTCTGCTTTCAGCTTTTCTATGTCCCCCACTCCCCCTGCCCCTGTTTGCATTCTTACCTGTTTGACTCAGTGGGTGCCAGGCCACATCCTGCTGCCCCCATTCAGAACAGCCAGAATGAGAAACCTGAAGACTGGCCTGGTAGAGAGACTTTAATTCTGAGGTCTCCTGCTCTGTGTCTTGATTCCAATGTGGATGCAAAAGGATGTGGTCTCTTTCTGGATAGGTTACACAGGTATAGGAACCATGAGGGGAAGATTTCATTCCTGGCCCAGGGACCCCATGTGTAAGTTGAGAATCACAGAGCCTTGTGACATTCACCCAGGAATCCAAAGGCAAGGAAGTCCCCAAGTTGACTTTGCTGCCCAGCTCCTTAGGCCTAGCATCTCTCACTTGAGATGGTTTCCCATGGTAAATAGCTGGCTCTGCCAACCTGGGCTGTCCTCCTCTAGAAGTGTCACCATTAGGCAGCCCAGAGTTCATGGCAAGAGAAGAATGATCAGCAGGCTTTTCCCAGGAAAGCAGTCTACTCCTACTATCCACAGAGGGCTGCTGTTTTGCCCACACCCAGTGGCCTTTCCCTTGACCCTGTGGGAAAGAAAGCTTAGAGTCAGATGGGGAAGAGTCCTTCCTTAGGCTATCTGGCAAACTTCTATCCTGGGAACCTGTACCATCACTTGTGGAGGCACCTTGCATCCTCTGGAACTGCTCTGCCAGAGAGCGGACAAGCCCCTTTGTGGTGGGAAACTCTGGCCTATAGGGCTCCTCACTGCCTCCGTCCACTTTTGAAGTCAATGAAGTTTTGAGGTTTTGGGTTTGGAGGCATTGCTTAGTTTTCTGTATAGTATTAGGAGAGTGAAGCACAGATGAGGAAGCAGCAGGCATTATGGGGTGGCAGGCCCTGTACGGAGGAAGGCTGGGCTGAGCTGATGAACTTGAAGGACTATAGCCTAGGCTGTGTGCATCTCCTCTCTCAGAGGCGGTTGTTCCAGTTGGGTGTGACCGAGGCACCACCTGGGAGGAGTCAGCAGGATCCCTCTTTTTTTGGAATAGTTGTTCTTGATCAATGCCTTTTCCTTCTTGTTGGTGGAACCTGGTACAGGGGTTATTGTCACCCCCGTAGCTTTGCAGCTCACCCTCTGGTTCCCAGCCATGATGAGAATCCTTCTCAGTTCTCCCTGCTGTTGTAGGTAAGCCTTGCCTGTGGAACACAGAGGGGTCAATGCTGTCCACCTCAACTGAAGTAAGAAGGCTTGAGGCTGACCCACTAGGGGAATTGTGCTGTGGAGCACACAGGGCAGATGACTCTGGGAACAGTGATGAGAGTGACTCATGGCAGGAAGCAGGTGAGTAGACAAAAGAACTGGCCCCAAACTCTGTATTCGTGTAGGGTTCCAGTTGGGCCTCCTGGCTTAACAATACTTGGAGCGGGATAGGCTGTTCACTGAAAGAAATGGAGAAAGCCAGTCATAAGCTGTCTTAATTGACAAGATCACTTACAAAAAGAATTGTTCATGTGGTTCCTATTTCTAGATATTCACAGAGGGAATGGTGAGACTACATGGAAAGACAAGCACAAGTAGAGTCAAAAGAGGTTCACAAGAGAAGGCGTGTGGTCAGCTCACACCCAAGTAATATTATCTCTCTCTATTAAATGACCTCACCAAAGTTACACACAGTAATTTAGTAAGTAAAGCCTTTGCCAGTATTCTTTACTACCCATAACGTCCCATTCCGATTATATTCTACTTACAAATTAAAAGACAAAAATCACTAGTCCCACATGCAGATGACAATGGAAGGTAAGTAAAGCCTAGAAATCACTCATACCTGGGGTCCTGAGAGGCAGACATGCCAAAAGAACCAAAAGGCCATATTTACATAGCACAGGGTGATTTGGGCTCCTGGGATTAATACAGAAATCAACCATTTCAAGTGCATATTTATAGTCTGGATTTGACTGTATTATTCAGAGAGTTGTTTTCCCAAAGTAATGCACTATGACTCTCTTGAGATTTGGGAGTAGGGGTAAGGATTAACTGTATTTAGTTGGTTTCTCACGAATTGTTTCATATTTCTGACCTAACAAAACTCAATGATAGAAGCACTTAGATATAATCTTGGTCACTCACATACATCAAGTGGCTTAAGTTTTCTGGAGGTTTAGCTGCCTAAATTAATCGCTTATATTCAAAACATATCTCTGATCAGATTCTCAAATCAGCACTCAACTGGTGGAGTGAACAACAGGAGAAAAGAAGGAAAAGGAAGATCCTAGCAATGAGCATTACATTCAATTTGAATGATAATATACTACAAACTTTTGTGGGTATAGTCATTCAATCACCCTTACAACATTGTGAAGAATATGATATTATACTTATATGGGAAAACTAATGGAGTGAAACAGAGCTGGATTTGAATTTCATGCTTCTACCACTTACTAGCTGAGTAATCCTGGGTACCTTACTTATTTTTATCCTCTCTGAGTCTGAGTTTCCTTATTTATAAAACATGGCTAAATAGTAGTCCCCATCTCCTAAAGTTATTGTGAGAATTTAATAAAATAAAACATAAAAGTGTTTAGCTTAGTGCCTGGGCAAATGTTCAAAAAATGTTAGCTGCTTTTATAATATTTATATTCTGAAAACTACTCAAGGTTATTAACAGCCAAAATGAATTCTTACTTAAGTCTCTCCATTCGAAATAACAGCCAAATTCAAGGGATAAAATGTGGGAACTACATCAATGGCCACGGGGATTTGTTTCCTAGTTTCCACCATAAGGAAGTAAAACAAAGGGAATCTTTTGTGTCACTTCTCAGTGGTTCAATCAGAGCAAGGAAGGCTGCTTTTTCTGCTTCCATGAGGGACAGGAAGCACTGAAATCCCAAAATAAATCAGACAGTTTCTACTGCAAAGTGAAATGTAACTCAGATTGCCATGTCTAAGAACACAATATGTACAAATTTAATAATCATGTTATTACACAAGTCCAGGGACAAACTTACCCACAGGAAATGTGGTCAAGTGGTCTATTTATTATGCAATACTTTCTGCATCTTTCTAGGAACTATTAAGAAAAGGACCAGCAGTGGGATGAGCTTCATTGTATGTCTGACCTGGGAGAAGAAATCTTTTCAGGGGACTCTTCTGTCTCCCCTGTAGTCGCCAAGACAATGAGAGCTGGCTACGGCGCACCCATGGCTTCCTCCCCTGGCGTCCATAAACTACAGTGGTTCCCAGGCACTACCTTGTTGGCTGAGGGAGGGCCCCGCCCTGTGAGGGGAGGCAGGCTGAGGGCTGCGACGGCGGCTGCGATGATTGCTGCTGCTGCATGCGATCCTGCAGACTCCGTGCTTTTCGAATACTGATTTGCAACTTCTTATCGACTAGGGCTCTGCTGTGCGTGCTAGAGCTGGCACCATGCAGGGCAAGTCTTAGTTTAGCTAAAATGCAAAAGAAAATATAGCAGAAACAGAACACAAAATACAAACAAAAATAAAAGGAATAAAATTGAACCAAAAATGAGCAAAGATATGCAGTAAAACTCAAAATATGCAGCAGGAATGCAAGGCGTGGACCATGCATATGCTGTCCAGGGCACAGAGCTGCCTCTGGCTCTGAGGAACATTCATGGAAGCCATGGAGGCCAAACAGGTTAATTCAAATTTAAAAAACAAACAAAAAGCTAAACTAAAATGAGTCAGGAAGATAAACTGGTGCTTCCATCTTAGAGGTTGCCACTCTCATTGTCCTTTGCAACTGACCTGTCCAACTCTGGTCTCCACACTCTGGCCCCAACTCCCCCTTCCCAACGGCCAACAGCAGAAATAAGATCCGAACTGCATCTGTGTGTTTATAGAACACAGCTTCTCGTGGGTCACATTAAGAACCAGACAGGAATTCTAAGCCTTAGTCTCTTGCTGTAACCTTATGCTGAAGCATACCAGGAAGGCAGGGGGGCCATAAAGAATCCCATATGCAATGCAAAGTCACAGGCCTGGAAAGTCACAGCCAATTTATTCATTTCTTTCTGCCCTAAGCTCCACCTCACTAGTTAATGAGAACTAGAGAAAGAGCAGACTAGCCTCACATCTGAGGTCTAACTTTATCATGGGTTAGAGGGTAGGCACTGCGGGATAGTTCACCTGTGGACTCCTGTTGAGGTTGTTCCAGTAAATATCCATAGGCCACAGTGACAGCGCCTCACACGCTTAGAAATCTGAAGGGCAGAAGATAACTAAAGGGCCTCAGTCTAGGGAAGTGACAGTGAGAAGACTTAAAAGCTGTTTTTATCCTATCTGAGTGAAGAGACTAATAATACCTACTGTGAAGTTAGTCAAAAATGCCACAGCCATAGCGGTTAGTTACTTACAGATAGCTTCGTTACAGAGAGCCAAAGCTGCAGCACAGTCTCCCTTCTGTTCCAGACGCAGCGACTCTTCAAACACTGAATCTGCCTCTTGCAAGGACCTCTCAAAGCCGTCACTCCTCCCTGAAAGGGCCAGCACTTTTCATTTGCATTACAATCCATTCCAACTTTTCCTAGTGCCACTGTTTTCCCATCACGTCATAGATCCTTGCTGCCGAACTTCGAGTCTACCCTTATTCCCACTGCTCGTTACTATCAAGAATTTCCTGAAACAGGTAGGACATCCATTTTTGCCTTAACTGAGACCTTACCAAAGCCATGAAAGAGGGGCATGTCATTGCCTACCACATATTCCAACTCCAAGACCTCTTAGGGTGTCTCTCAAGGAAAGAACAAAGTACTGTCAATGGCAGAAGGGTGGGTTTTTATGCCTGAAACTGAGCTTTTCCATAGTGCAACAAGATACATCTTGGCAACCAGTGTCAATCACCCCAGACCTTCACCCGGACCTCCACTGCTGTGTTAAGTGGTGTCGCTACTCTGTGGAAAGCCATCTATAACACTTCTTGTGTTAATTCATAATCCTCTCTGCACCACCTTTACCTGGAAAACCAGCACCCTTCCTGGGCACAGCTGTTCTACAGTTCCCAACTTCCACCTTTGTTCTTGGCCCGCACACATATACCTTTCATCAGCACTGCTAAGTATTTACTTTTATCGTGCTCTTGCTCACCAAACCTATTATGAAAAAAAGTCACCTTCCCATACAGTAAGCATGAGATGTTGCTTCCTCCCCTGAAAGTGAATGCCAAAGCCAGGTGCAGGAGAGTCTAAGTACAGTGCCAGATGAAAAAGCGGGGAAGTACAGTAAAGGCAACTTCTGTAAGAGAATCCTCAAGTTTATGTACCCTCTTTCCTTTTACTCACTCATAACCATAAATTGATAGTAAGCTGTAATGTAAGTTCAGCTACACTGGGATTAATGGTGAGTTTTCACAAGCTCACAGAAAAAAAAAAGATCACATCACTTCTTCCATAATGTCACCAACCTCCATTAACCTCCATACCCCAACATCCACTCTCTAATTCATCACAGCTGCTGGACAGCAAAGGCAAGGCAGCGGAAGTAGCAGGTTGGTTCTGAAGCACTTGACATTCAGGTTCTACGCCACCGCCAGAGGTATGGGCCCCCTGACCTCCAAGCCTGAAGATTTCCCATTATAACTGAACTCAACTAAATCTATTCAGCCTTTATAATCAGTGACGGTGGTGGCTAGAGCACTTAAAACAAGAAAGTTCTCTACAGAGATACAGGCAAATTATAGTTAACCAATCACTGTACTAGATTTTAATTCTTATTCTCCAGAATCTGAGCACTCCATTCCTTGCTCTTCCAGGAGATGCTAAACCAAAGTGTATGGAGAATTGACAATGAAATATAGCCAGAGGGATCCCCTCTCAACTCTAATATACTACTCAACTGACAGAATCGGGGTGAAGATGCCTCTTTCAGAAGCAATATAAACTTGAGTCACCAATGTGATATAGCTTATGGACAAAAAAGAAGGGAAAACTATCCAAATGCAGGGACAGCTAAGAAATTAGGAACTGTAAACTAATCTGGAAAAAAATATACTGCCTTGGGGAGTATAAAATAACAACTGCCTTGACTCAAAAGACTAGGATTAGAGGAGAAAGGCAGCCTCCAAGTAAGTCCAGGAAGCGTCTCTAAGTGTTGATAAGAAGAGAGAAGTGATCAACAGACAGGGGCCGCCCAAAACAGCATCGGCTCCTATTCTTTATCCTGCTTTAGCACACACACAAAAAAAGAAAAACAAAGATACAGGTTTCAGGGCCTATTTAAAATAGATACCTCAGCCTTTCTGAACTCCTATTTTGAAGGCTAGTCTCTACTGGTACATAGTGACATCCTAGAGCAATGGAAGAAAAAAAAGTAACTCATGTGGAACAGCTGGGGAAGCTTAAATAAAGTCCATGAAAATCATGTGAGATTGGGAAATGAATCATGAGAGGATCAAAAGGCGATCAGGCGGTGCGTCCTTAGAACCTGCAGGGTAGATCCACTTTCCTGAAGCTCCTGGTGGGGAATCTCAAGGGCATGTTTCTGCTGAGCAAGAATTCCTCACTCACTGCCTTCTTCTGCACTGTGAGTTTCTGAATTGTGAGTAGTTTAAGTTACACCTCTTACAGGTGTTTATCGGAAATATTTTTCATGAACAATATACTATCTCCAATCTATAAGCTTTTCATAGACGGGCCCCAAATCAGTGCCTGTCTCTAATCAATAGGCTCGTCACCTCCTCCTTTAACTAGCTCTCTACTGAATTAAGACAAATATAACTTTGCTAAAGAGAAGACAGAACTTATGAGCTTGAATATTCTTATTCTTCTCGATCTCTCTGTCTCCATCACCCACAACCTAATGCTCACAACAATTACCCTGATTCTGCAGTTCATCTAAGTCCATGAAGCGGCTGGGATGAGGGTTAAATCCTTTAGCTGCCTCTAATTCCTTCTCCCGTTTCCTTCGAAGTTCCTGTTCCTGGGCCCTCCTGGCCACTTCTTCCTGCAATTCATCCAGTTCACTTTTGGAAGATGTTTCCCCACCTGGAATACAAGCAAAGGAGAAGAGAAATTGCCACATTTCCAAACCAAGACTAAGCACCTGCTGTATTTATGGCCACTGGACTGCTTTTCCTCTGGAACTCTCGGCTTCAATTTGGAGTTCATGTTTGGACAGTGTTTTCTACATCAGATTCAGGATGAGTCTTGAGCCATGAATAATAATAAAAATATTTATTGAGTGCTTTATAACAACTGAAAACTAACATTTGTTAAGTATTGGCAGGCATAGTTGTAAGCACCTGTACATATATTATTTCATTTAATTCTCACAACAATATATAAGGTAGACAATATTATTGCCCACGTTTTAGGGATGAAGAAACTGAATCACAAAGAGGATAAATAACTTGCCCAAGGTAACAAAGATGGTAAATGGTAGAGAAGAATTAAAGTCAAATAGGTTAAATTTAGAATCCACACTCTTAACCATGAGGGAGCATTCTCTACCATGTGCTACCAAATGACTCACCAGGAAGCTTCAAGTAATTTCCACTACCTCTTTAATGAGTTAGTAAAGTATCCATAGTAGTAAAAATTTAATTTTTACTGGTGTTCACAGATGAAATCAAAAAGATGTAAAAGGATGCCCATGATACATTAAGTGAAAAATCAACTGACAGAATAGTATGTACAGAGTGAATTCATTTTACTTTTTTTTAATGGTAGTAATAAATTTATCTATATACTTGTATAAGCACAGAAAGAGATGTAGAAAGACATATACCATAATGGTAAAATTAGTTCCTTCAGTTTGAAGAGGCAAAGGGCAAGTAACTGAATTGTTGGACTTATTTTTACTTCTGTAACTTCTTAAAAGGGTTATCAAAGTCACCAGATTAAACATAGGGCTTACTATACAGAGAGGATGGTGGGGTGGTATGGTGTGTGAGGAATTCATTGTAACTCCTTGCCAAATATCTTTTACCAGTGGAGGAATCCTGTAGGTGAATTCTATCTAGCTAGTCCAGAATTAGGGCTATGAGAGAAGTCATGAGCCTGTCTTCAGTGTGCTGATAAGGTACTGGCTATCCAAGAAAAGGGAATTGGGAATAGGCTCATACAAGATCACAGGTTTTTTCAAACAAATATTAATCAATATGAGACAAGTTAAAATGTAGGAAATAAACCAAACTTACAAATTTCATTAGGAAGTATGACTCTCTTCCATGGGTTTCTAACTATTACCTACTCCAGCCCATCATCTCAGAGATACCTGCCTCTCAAGGCATTGTTCTGCTCTGCCAGATGTCAGGAACCTATGGCACCCATACCTAAAACAGTTCCTGCGTTTTTTATTACTGCTGCATACCTCCCCTCCAGTCACCACCAAGAACTTTCAGTGGCTGTCAAGAGAATTTGTGGTCAGACCAATAATGTTCCTGGTCTCATCTCTACAGGCTGGCATGTGGTACTCTGTCCTCCTCACCTTAGTGAGCCGGCCACAGATCTATATTCAGAAGTTCATTAAATCAGACCATAGTTACCCTACTCCCAGTTGATCTAACAGACTGGAAAAAAGGGTGATGAAACATATCTTTCAGAGAAGGTGAATCTCTGAGATAGACAAGTAGATCCCAGCACTCCTCAACCAATGAAACAATACTGAATACTCACTCCCTTACCTCAGGCATCACAAAAACTCTCCATGTTGGGAAGACTACATAGTTAACACCTCAATTTTCAGCTCTGAGTAAATAAAGGATTTACTTATTTTATTTATTTGAATATGCACTATAAGTATATATATGTGTTGTGAGAAGAATGTAAAAATGATATAAAACCTATGATTACCTCAAATCTCTATATTTGGTGTGTCATACCTGAAATTCCAATATTCCTTTATCTTCAGGCTTTCATTTGTTAAAATGCTGGTTTCTCTTAGAGGAAGCATACTTTAAACTATTTTCAGTCACTTACATCTAGTGTGAAACAGTAAGATCATTGCTTGAGAGCTTGTTTTGAGGAGGGACACACATACATTCAAGAAAGAAAAACAAAACAGCAATACTGGACAGGACATAGAGGCAGGGTAAGGGTAGCTTTGACCTGCTTATTTCCCAGTTTTGCCCATAGCCTACATGTCCTCCTTGTAATCTCAATCCAGAATATTAAACAATAAAAATTCCATTGCCAAGAGGATGCCTCTATACCAAGGAAAGCCCTAGACTTATTCTTTTCAGGAAAGCAGGTGCTACTAATACTGTTCACCATATTTCTGTTCCTTCTTGCTCCCACCAGGCTCTCTCCAAGATAGAAAGGAAAAACTAGGCAAGCCATGATAGAGAACAAAAACAAACAAACAAACAAACAAACAAAACAGATAAATCTGGAGATAGAGCAGATCAAATGCCTTCACATTTACATTCTGATGGAACACTCAAAGTGTAACTGTCCTGTAATTTCAAATGTGCTCAGGTTAGGCTATTCCTCAAAGGAAACTGGCAGTCCTCCTCCAAATCCAGCATCCTTTTGCTTACCTGAGAGGGGATGATTCTTTGTCCAGCCACTCCTGCATGCTGTGGAGTCTGCCTCCAGGATGCTACTACTGTGAGACTTTGGGATGTGACGCCAGGAAGGTGCCAACCCAGCTGATCTCTTAGCACTTGGATCCCTTCAAAAGAGAAATCAGAGTCTAGTGAAAGAATTAGAAGGCTAATAATTAGCACATTCCTAGGACTAAATTCCCTCCAAAAAACAAACAAACAAAGAACATCAAATTAATACAATTAAAATATCTGCTAAACTACTGCTGAAAAATTAAAATACCCACTCATTCCACCATTTTGTCTCCCCTTATTCACATTTTGTGCATCTACCACAGTGTCTGGTACAAAACTTACTTAATAAATTAATAAACAAATGCTCTCATATGGATCGCCTTCCTTTCTTACACTTCAGTAGCATCCTCTTATGTGTAAAATTGAACAGGGTCCTGCAGCCAGGGAAGAGCAGTGGGAAAGTATGGGATCTGGTTATCACTCCTGTAGATGACATCACTCCTTTCAAAAGTAGCTATGATGTTAGGAAACCTGTCTCTGTGGCAACTCAGTAAAACCAATGTATGGAGATTTTAAATTTATCAAGCAAATGGG
This sequence comes from Camelus bactrianus, assembly GCF_048773025.1. Classification (NCBI taxonomy): domain Eukaryota; kingdom Metazoa; phylum Chordata; class Mammalia; order Artiodactyla; family Camelidae; genus Camelus; species Camelus bactrianus. The sequence goes on from NC_133549.1 coordinate 68,853,446, forward strand.
CCCTATGGACAGGGTGCAGTGACCACTATTAAACTGTCATCATTATCTTACAGAATTATGAATATCATTAGCTTCATAAGGCACAGGATCCCTGGTGACCTCAAAAAAAAATCCTAAGATAAAAAGCAAGAATAAAAAACTGGGCTTTCTCTCTGATCATAGGGCTATAAGTTTTGATTCGCTAACTCAGTGTTTCATTAAAAGTTATTTACTAGATAATTATTTTATAAATAATACTTTAAAAGTTGTCTCTTCTTTCTCAAATGCCTTTGTTCATTCTCCCAGCAGAGGGTGCTGTTGCCATAAAAAGTTGATAGAGCACAACACTTTGCTTGCCCACAAGATGGTAATAAAGTCCATCTCTCTTCTTGTCTTAGTTGAAAAGCCTCTTAGTAGCTGACATTTCTGCAAGGGACAATGCAGCCACTTAAAGGCAAAACAATACCTG